>NC_052359.1:80606888-80626446 GCF_009727055.1 Benincasa hispida
CTCAGCGATTGTGTAGCATTTGGTAGGCGATCATATAACATTTGGTAGGCGATCGTATAACATTTTGTTACTCAGCGATCATGTAGTAGATCTAAGCGATCGTGTAGCCAAACTTAGCGATCGTATGGCATTTGGTAGGCGATCGTATAGCATTGGGTAGGCGATCGAGCATTTTGTTACTCAGCGTTCGTGTAGGAGAGCTAAACGATCGTTTAGCCAAGCTCAGTTATCGTGTAGCATTTGGTAGGCGATCGTATAGCATTGGGTAGGCGATCCTATAGCATTTTGTTACTTAGCGTCCATGTAGCAGAACTAAGCGATTGTATAACCGAGCTCAGCGATCATGTAACATTTGGTAGGCAGTCATTTAGCATTGGGTAGGCAATCGTATAACATTTTGTTACTCAACAATCGTGTAGCAGAGCTCCGCGATCGTGTAGATAATTTAAGCGATCGTATAGTATTTTGTAAATGATCATTTAGACTTGTTAAGCGGTCTTCTAGTTTCTGTTTGTCTATTAATATTTTCACGTGAACCTTTACTTGACATTTTTTTAGTGTCAAGTAAAATATAAAAAAAATTACCTAATGATATTTTTTTCCTTACTTTAATGAAAAGCCCAAGATTTATAACTTCATTTTTTCCATTTCTCTCCTTCCCCAAACCCTCGGCCATCTGCATTTCTCTTAGTCGGCTCCACCTGCATTTCTTTAGTCCGTTAGTGTTGTCGTCCGTGGTCTTCCACTGCCGATGGTGTCGTCCGGTGGGTTGTCCACTCCCGGCGGTGTCGTCTGGTGGGTCGTCCACTGCCGCTGAGGTTTGTTGCCACTAAGGTCTGCTCGCATTTCTCCTAGTCGCCTCCACCCTCATTTCTTTAGTCTATCAGTGTTGCCGTCCGTGGTCGTCCGCTGTCAATGGTGTCGTTCGGTGGGTCATCGGTCCATGGTGCCGTTGGGATCGTTCGCTGTGAGTAAGTATTTCATGCAAACATTTTTGTTATGTGTATATTTTTTTTAACTGGAATGTGTATATATTTGTTATGTGTATGTTTTTTTTTTTTTTTTAGTTTGAGGATGCAGTTTGTGATTAGATTAGATTACAGTTTGGGGATGCACTTATGATGTTTCTTTTTTTTAGTTTGAGGATGCACTTATGGATACAGTTTTTTTTAGTTGGATGATGCAGTTTGTTATTAGTTTGTGATATTTTGTTGATCTGCTTGGTTTTATGGGTTTTTGTGATTCTGTTGGAATATAATGTTTGATTATTTGGGCCAAATTTTGGTGGTTATTTATGTTTTAGATGTTAATTTTGCTGATCTGCTTGGTTTTTATGTCTTCAATCACCTTTCGCGAATAAAGATTCTTAAGTTCTCTATAAATATCAATTCCATACGAATTTTATAAGTTGTATTAGTTATCTAATTTGAATTATTGTAATATTTTTTTGTAGTTCCAAGATTAGCTTATTATAAGTATGGATAAATCATGGATGACAAATAGTAGATTATCTAAAGAGTTTGAGTTGGGTGTGGAAAACTTCATCAAATTTGGATTTTCCAATATAAATAATACTACTATACGTTGTCCTTGTTTGAAATGTAGAAATTGTCAAAGTCATAATGGCAATATATTAGAGATCATTTATATTTTAATGGGATTGATGAAAGTTATAAGATTTGATTTTGGCATGGTGAGGAACTTCCTAGTTCATCCTTGCATGGAAAATCCTCTGAGTGTAGGTATGAAGAGAATGTGTTGGAAATATAAAAGAAATGGTTGAAATTGCTCATGAGCAATATTCAAAAGATCCCAATGGATTCGTAAAGTTGCTTAATAATGCCGATAAGCCATTGTATGAAGGATACAAAAAGTTCACCAAGTTGTCTACATTAGTGAAGTTGTATAACTTAAAAGTTAGACATGGATGGAGTGACATTAGTTTCTCAGAACTACTAAAAAGCATTAAAGGATATTTTACCTTCTACTAATGACCTCCCTACATCAATGTATGAAGCAAAGAAAACATTAGGTGCAGTAGGAATGGAATATGAAAAGATTCATGCATGCCCTAATGATTGTTGCTTGTATCGAAAGGAATATGCCAATGCAATTGTGTGTCCTAAATGCAGTGAGTCATGGTGGAAATATGGTAAAAACACAAATAAGAAGAAGATAATCCCTACCAAAATAATGTGGTATTTTTCTCCTATACCACGTTTCCAATGGATGTTTAGAAGTGTTGAATGTGCTAAAAATCTGACTTGGCATGCTAATGAGAGACAAATGGATGATAAATTACGTCACCCTGCAGACTCCTCAACTTGGAAGTTAGATGACACCATGTGGTCGAACTTTAATTTTAAACCTAGGAATCTTCGTTTAGCATTGTCAGCAGATGGAATAAATCCACATAGTGATATGAGCTCTAAGTATAATTGTTGGCCAGTTGTTATGGTCATTTATAATCTTCCTCCATAGTTGTGTATGAAAAGAAAGTTTATGATGCGATCAATATTGATTTTAGGTCCAAAACAACCAGGGATGGCATTGGGATATACTTAGAGCCATTGATTGATGATTTAAAACTTCTGTGGGAAAGTGGTGTGCAATGTTATGATGTTTATCAAGAGGAACTACTCAACTTAAGAATAGTTCTATTGTGGATGATCAATGATTTTTTAGCATATGGAAACCTTAATGAATGTAGTGTCAAAGGTTATAAGGCATGTCCAATTTGTGGAGATAACACAACTTCATTAATACTGAAACATGAGAAAAAATGGCATACCTTGAGCATCAAAAATTTCTAGCACAAAATAATCCATTTCGACGTCAAAAGAAATCATTTGATGGTCAGAGAGAACTTGGAAGTATTCAAGAACCTTTGTCTGGGGATGTTGTATTTGAAAAAACTAAAGATCTTCATTTTCAAAGAGGAAAAAAAAAAAGAAAAAAGAAAAAAAGAAAAATCACAAAAGGAAGTACCAAATGTTGTTGGAATAGGATGTCTACTTTTTTCCAACTCCCTTATAGGAAATATTTCCATGTTAGACATTGCTTAGATGTGATGCATATAGAGAAAAATGTTTGCATGAATATCATAGGTACTCTTCTTGATATTCTAGGAAAAACAAAAGACGGATTGAATGCTAGACCTGATTTAGCTGATTTAAAAATTCGACCAAAGCTTACACCTATTAATGGGGATAAAAAATTTTCCTTCCCCCTGCTTGTTATACTCTTACTAGAGAAGAAAAACATTGTGTTTTAAAGACGATATAAAAAATGAAGGTTCCTGAGGGTTACTCCTCCAATGTTAGAAATCTTATGTCAGTGGAAGATTTAAAACTCAATGGTCTAAAATCTCATGATTGTTATGTGCTCTTACAACAATTGCTCCCCATTGCCATCAGATTTGTGCTACAAAAACATGTTCAATAGGCGATAACTCGTCTGTGTATTTTTTTCAATTCTATATGTAACAAAGTCCTAGATATTATATAATTAAAGAAGCTGCAGGAAGACATTGTGATTACATTATGTTTATTAGAGAAGTATTTTCCTCCCTCATTCTTCACAATAATGGTGCATCTCACAGTACACATTGTTAGAGAAGTCAAACTTTGTGGGCCTATATATTTGCGATGGATGTATCCCTTTGAAAGGTTCATGAAAGTGATTAAAAACTCTGTGAGGAATAGGCATCATCCAGAAGGTTGTATTGGTGAAAGTTATATATTAGAAGAATCCGTTGAATTTTGTTCGGATTTTTTATGTGGAGTAGATCCTATTGGACATGGGTGTCAAAAGTTAAGAGACAACTCAGGCAATTCAGAAATTGGTAGACCATTGTCAGGTGGAGTTCCTTACATACCTAAACGAGATCTTTTATATCAAGCTCATCGATATGTCTTGGAGAATACAATTGATGTGCAACCATATATAGAATAAGTCATTATGACTTGGATCCATTTATTTCATTAAATACATGAATTTGAAAATAATTATATTTGAACATTTTTCTTTTTCTTCATAAGGAAACATATGATGACATTGGAATTACAGCTCTCAAGTAGATCAAAAAACCAGAAACGAATTCATGATGAACATAATCGAAATTCATATCTTAGTTAGAGAAAAGGTAAAACATTAAATATACAATTTAACATAAACTTTTGTCACTTATATTTTAATTATGTAACCTTTTGGTTCCCAGGTTGGAAATGAACTTGAAATGGGAGATGTGGAGGTATCAGATAACTTGAGGTGGATTGCCCGTAGTCCCCATCCAATTGTGACTACATACAATAGCTATGTTATTAATGGATGTCACTATCACACAAAGTCATATGACAAAATAAAAGTGTACAAAATAGTGGGGTTAGTTTAATTGCAAAAGATAAAAATCCTATAATTGGAGATATGTCCTTTTGTGAGGTGATTGGGAACTAAATTATAATACTTTTAAGGTTGCAATTTTTAAATGTGATTGGGTCGAGAATAGTGGTGGCATAAAAATTGATGAGCTTGGTATCGTGTTAGTTGACTTAAATAGAATAGGCCACAAGAATGATTCTTTCATACTGGCATCCCATGCAAGACAAGTATTTTATGTTGAGGATCTAAGTGATCGTCGATGGTCTATTGTTCTTAATCCACCGCAAAGAGATTTTGAGCATCAATACAATGACGATGAACTTGGAGACATTGCTCTACATTGTCAAGGAATTCCTAAAGCCATGTTAGATATTGAATCTAGAATTGATTTGGATGAGAACACTTCAACATATGTAAGAGTTGATTGTGAAGGCACATGGATTCCTAAAGAGTAAATGTATGGGTCGGTTTTCAATTACTAATTAATTTTTATAATTTTGTTGTATCGTACACCTAACTAAACTCTTTTCCATTTTTCAGGATAATTCTTACACCTGGAGATGGCAAGTGATGAGGACTTGTAGCTTGGTTTGGATAATGTCAATGAAAATATGGAACCGAAGAAAGATGAAATACCAAACAAAAAGAAAAGGTGAATGTGAGGACCAACTATTATACATGAGGAAATAAAAATTAGGAGTGTAGAGGAGAAAAGGTTGGTTGAATATAATGATGATAGAGTGCCTATTGGAGAAAATGGATATAAGTTAAAATCTTTCATTGGATCTACTGTGCATCATCATATCCCGATTACATATATAACTTGGAAGTGTGTACCAACCGAATTAAAGGAAAAACTGTTTAATATTGTTGAGGTATGTATATTTTTCTTTGTTGATGCATTATATCAATATTATACTTGAAAAATAATAATCAAGTTTTTTAAATGTTTAGGGTGCTTTCATAATTGATGGTAGAAGTAAGAAGGTTATTCTCAAAACTGCGGGTGTTGCATTTCGTCAGTTCAAGTCTTAGTTAACGACACAATATATTATCTCTTTTAAGGATGAACCCCAACTTTTGGTGCACTCACCTTCGATGTACTCCCACATAATTGAAACACATCATTGGCAAGAGTTTGTCAAATCGAGACTATATCTGGAGTTTGAGGTATTAAACTTTTCATTAAGAACATCAATATTTGTCACTTTCTTGTCATTTTTATTTTGAACTATTACATTTATATAGAAAGTGAGAAATCAACAACAAGCACGAAGAAAGAAGAACAAGTATAATCATCGGATGTCCAGAAGAGGTTATGCGAATCTTGTCGAGGAAATGATACGAATATTCTTAAGTTTAACTATTTTACAAATATTTTTATATCTAACAATATGTTTATTATGCAGAAAAAATTACCTTCGTCCAGCGAATGTGATTTTGGACAAGCTAATATGTGAAAAAAATCTCGGATAAACAAAAAAGGAGAGTATGACAATGGGGATGTCCAACAAGTCGCCAATCGAATAGTAAGATTACTAATGTTACGTTTGCATGAAATCATTATAATATTTATATGTGTTATTGAATATATATAATTTTCATTTAGGATGAGATCATAAAGAATAAAGATCCACTTTCCAAATTAAAAAAAAAAAATGATTCACCGAATGATGTTTTGACTCAAGCCTTGGGTACTCCAAAATATGGTGGATGCGTATGTGGGGTGGGTGGTTTCATTACACATACTGTTTACTTCCATACAGGAAAAAGAGAGGATACACACAAAAAAATTGTTGATGAAAATGAAGCACTTCGTAAGCGCATTAAGGAGTTGGAAGATCAAATTCAAAACAGCCCAAGATCTGAGCATGGTAGTTGCTCCAAGAATAAAATCCAAAAGATTAAGGAAGGGAAGAAGGTGAAGGAGATATAAGTTATTACTGTACAACAGATCTTGAAGGTGAATTGTATTATGAGGTAAATTTACTATTAGTTACTTATAAAATTATAACTTAGTGGTTTTAGGAGAAAGTTTCAGAGAACGCAGGAAAGAATGAGGAACTGATTGCTATTAGTGTACCACCGATCTTGAAGGTGAATTGTATAAGTCCCATGTTCTTCTATCTTATTTAGTAATGAACATTTTACTCATGTTCTATCTTCATTGTGCTAGGAAGAAGCTTCAAAGACGATGCTGAAAGAGAATGAAGTTACTAGTGCACCATCCAATTTATCAATATCCTTGAAGTTTATTCTCAAGTACGCTGAAAAGGTAATGGTTGATAAGACTAGTATTTCCTTCCAACTACCTGTTGAGCTCTTTGGTTTTGGCCGAAAGAGTGAAGACTTTATTTATGTATATTTATTTAGTGATCATTGGTTGTTAATTGTTATCAATACGTATGATGACGTGGTGTACTATCTTGACTCATCGAGAACAAGTTCACGAGAAGATACCAAATACATAACAAATATGTAAGCTAACTTTTCTTGAGTTTTTTTTTTTTCGATGTAAAGTTTATTTCATTCTGAATATTATACTATACTCTTTGACGAATGTAGGGTAATGACCATTTTCCAGTCTCAAAAAATTTTGCAAAGGACTCGAAAAACCACATTCTGGAAAACAGTAAAGGTAAGTATAAGAGCATTGAAAAAATTAATAGAATGATGTTTATTTAATACATCTGTATGATATGTGTATTAATTATTGGCTTTGTATTGTAGTGTCCTTTACAAGTGGGAACTGTCGAATGTGGGTATTACATTATGAGATATATGCGAGAAATCGTAGCTAGAAGAATATTATAACAGATGCGGTATGTCTTTAAATTACTTATATATATTGTAACAATATAGATAGTGTAAATAGTAAATAAATATGTATATCTCACTTTCTATGTTTTATAGATTAATACGAGAAGTTTGTACTCGCAACTTGAATTGGATGAAGTACGCATGGAATGGGCTGAATATTTAGGTCGCTATATCTGATAGACTTCCTATAAATTGTGTATGTGGCTACATGTGAATGCCCAAAACTTTTTTTGTGTAAATGTTTTGTTTAGCCATTATAGGTTATATACTTCAAAGAAATGTGTGGTAGATGATAGAATTTTAGTCTTGTGTTTTTTGGAATACATAACACATATAGATTGGTCTTACAATTGTGAAATTATCATATATTGAGGTGGGTTGATAGAGTAATGTAAAATTTTGGAATTATCGTACTGTTGTAGGATTCTTCTTGTAAATTTTGGAACCGTTCACGTAGACATGAGTAATAGAAGAATGGAATTGTTTATTTTAGTATTCTCAATTATTACATGGATGTATTGGGCTGATATGTAGACCTGAAATATATGTGCAACTGTTTAGTTGATGGAATTGTCTTATTGGAACAAATGTAATGCAGGAAATGAGAAATGAAAATTAAATTTGAATGTTTAATTTGGAAAAAAAAAAAACATAGATGACAATGGAAATGTGTCAAGAATTTGATTACTTGACCTTTATTTCGTATCAAGATAAAAATATATTTGACAAATAAAAAATATCAAGAGTAATCACAATAATAAGTGTCAAGAATTAATACACTGAACATGTCATTAGTGTCAAATGTATCATATTTCTGGACACGGAAATTGTGTCAAGAATTATTTCTCTTGACGTTTTTATAATGTCAAGTTATCACACTATACTTGGCACTCGAATAGTTGACACTTTTATAAGTGTCAAGTATACCTTTTAATTGACATTGGAAAAACGTCAAGTAATCCAATTTCACTAGTAGTATAATCATTGAACTGTTGTTAAGAACATCCTTAAGTATCTCCGGAGAAGAAGGGATTATATGCTCGTGTATGGGCCTAAGGATTTGATCCTTACGGGATACACTGATTCTAATTTTTAGACTGATGTAGATTCTAGAAAATCTACTTTAGGATTAGTTTTCACTCATAACAGAGGATCTATAGTGTGGAGAAACATCAAGCAAAGTTCTATCGTTGACTCCACGATGGAAGTGGAATACCTAGTTACCTGTGAAACAACTAAAGAAGCTATATGGCTACAAAAGTTCCTGACAGATTTGGAAATGGTTCCAAATATGTATCTGCCTATCACACTGTATTGTGATAATGGTGGAGTAGTTGTCAATTCAAAGGAACCAAGAAGCTACAAACGTGGGAAACACATCGAGAGAAAGTACCATCTCATTCGGGAGATAGTACACAGAGTAGACGTGATAGTCACGCAGATAGCCTTTGAAAATAATCTTGTTCATCCATTTACGAAGGCCCTCATGACTAAAGTATTCGAGGGCCACATGGTGGGACTTGGACTACGAGCTTCATAATCTAGGGCAAGTGGGAGAATATCAAAGGTATATAAATGCCCTAGTTGATTGTATTTCTCTCTGTATCTCAACATTATGTACATTATATATATTTGTATATATTTGTAACTCACTGGAGTATTAGTCCAAGTGAGAAATTGTTGGGAGTGTCCTAAACCTCGCAGTTCGTAAATATTGGAAATATATTTTATTTATTAATAAAAGTATTATTGAGTTGTTCATTTAATAAAATGTTATTTATATTTCATTCTATTATAAAATCCAATAAACGAATCCATGGCTAAAGTATGGATACTTTAACTTTATGTAGAGACATAAATATAGATCAAGTTTAAGTTTATAGCCAAAATGGCCTATAAGTATATGGATGAGATTGGGTACCTCATCCTGGTGACACTATTGGATGCGGCCCACTTTGTATACTAATACAAATGATGTGATCTCAAAATCATTTATGTAGAGATATGCGAGTGGAGGCATCCTATTCAAAGGATGTTTGCGTAAGACTAGATCTTGAAATAGTCACTTTTCTTTATAATGACCGTTTACTTTTAAAACTGACTATTTCAAATTCGATGTCCTAGGGTAACTCGATCTTTATCCTGAGCTAACTATAAAATCCTGTTTATTTGGGATTATCTTTTGATCTGCATAGGTGAGAATAGTTCAACAGCAGTTTAATAAGCCTCCAATTTTGGGGATAAGACTAGATAGATAGCTGGGGACATAGTCTTGCAAGATGGAATGTATTCCTACCCAATTTAGGGTTAGTAGATAGATTGTTTCTTTGAGTACTGACTCCTGGTTTCAAACAAAGAGGCACTGCCCTCTCATGGTCGAGAGGGATATGATTTATTAGTTGAACTATAAACCAATTCTTCAATAGAGGTCCAGTAGGAGCTTAAGGAGCAAAATGTATTTACAATGGTAAAACGATGATTTTGACCTTGCTGTAAATACGAACAACCTGTGAAGAATCGACTTACTAATTATGGTTAAAGTGGACAAAAATATATCTACAGTGAGGAGAGTGCAACTATCGAGCTATAATGGTGTGTCTTGGTAGTTAATGAATACTAATTCATTCGATTTAAAAAGTTTAGCCAATTAATCTCAAATCATTGGAACTCATGATCTGTAGGTCCATAAGGTCCCTCTACTAGCTCGTAAAATTATATCTTGGATTAGTGAATTGAGTGGATTTGAAATGTTCAAATTCGAAATTAGGATTTTGAATTTGAAGTGTTCAAATTCAATTAGAGTTTAGTTAATTTTAGTTGACATAATTAAAACGTTTAATTTTGTTGAAATTGAACGAAATCGTAGAGAGTAGAATATTTAAATATTGATTTAAACAAATAGGATTCATGTATAAATTAGGTATTTGATTAATTTAATATTTGATATTAAATTATTAATTAATTATAATTAATTAAATTTATTTAATTAACTATTTAAATAAAATATTTTTTCAATTTTTTAAAATCAATTCAGATTTTATTTTTTATTTTTAATTTAGTGAAAATTAAATTAAATAGAAAAATTGAAAATTAAATTGGAAATTCCACTTTGAGTGGATTTTTCCAACATTTTCTCTTCAATTGGGGTGGTTTCATCCAATTTAGACATCTTTCCCACTTAGCTGCTAATTGACATGCTAATTAAGGTGTCATATAGCAGCTAAATAAGTGCTTGCATGGCTAATCCTGTTGAATAAGCCGAATCTTAGTTTTGAAGAGAACCATGATGTTGGAAATTCTGAGGTTGAGAGACTCTCTCCCAAACCCTCCTCTTTCTTAACCCAATTGACCTCAATTTAGTGTTTTCACCATACAATCTGAGTTAAAGGATAGTAGAGAAGACACTCCTGGTAGTCTACTGTTAATTTGAAGGTCAAATTCGTGGATAACAACTTGGATTTCATGGATTCTTCAAAGGTACAAGTTCTGAAACCCTTTTCTATGACAATAGTTTCATACATGTTTTTTAAACTCAAATTAAGTGTAATTAGAGTGCTTATTGATTCTGGTTTCTCCTGCAACATACTTATTTACTTTCTTAGATTTATACACTTTATATTAAATACTTGAAACCCTAAACATGCATACTATATATTATAACTCTTTATAACATATTTTTTATGCATGCAACATGCTTCCTATAAACAAATTCAAATGAAGTTTATTCAATCCTCCCCCCCCCCAACTTATTTTAACCGGAAACTCAAAAATAGCATATACTAATCTCAAAATTATTCTCAATCTCAACATAGAATTGAGAACATTAAGAACTAAAACAAATCAACACATATCTACATATTTGAATCTCAAACCCAAAATAGAACGTGAAACCCAACTTAAACTTAAACATAATTATTCACTTACCCTTATAGCAATTTTAAACCCAACATAAGAACATGAACACATTCAAATGAACTTTATTCAATCTCATCCCCTTCCTCCAACCCAGTTATTTTAACCACAAACTCAACTTCAGAACATCAAATATAATTTACAGAACTATACGTTTATGTTTTACCATAATTGTAGGATAACACCATACACAATCTTCTAATTAGTTTACTACGAAAGTTGAAGAGCTCATACCTAGTTCGATTTATCTCTCATGAGCTGTAAGATCATAGCTTTCATATCATCTATCTCAGTTTGTCTTCTTTCTTCCAGTTCGTCCAATCTAGCCAATCTAGCCTTTAAGGATTCTATCTCTTGTTGTTTCTCCTCTATAAATTTCGAGGAGGATGCACTGGACGATAATTTATTATTATTTTTTTTTTGATTTCTTACACTTTGGTGTCCTACCAAGGCCCACTCCTGTGGCTAACAACTTCTCGCATATTTCTTCTTCCGATATCGGTTTAGACCCTTATTGGTTGGATGCTTCTCTCAGCTTGACCATTTGACGCTACATCAACAATTAGGGCTAAGAATTGTATGAAAATTGTATACAAATAAAGTTATATTACATTTAAAAACTTACATATGCATCATTAGTGGCCTGATTAACAAACGTGTTGTCACTTTTAGAGTGCGTATGCTTGAATAATTCTACTAGGTCCATTGTTTGACCATTAGGTCCTTCCTGTAAAAAAATTCACATAGAATATATTAATAATTATTTCTTAGAATCAAATATAGAAATATTTTTATTTCTATCATGGATTCATGGATTCTCGTATGCGTATGAAAGTCTTAGAACCAGCTGTATGAGTGTACTTTAGAGTTGACCAATTCTTTTGATTAGTTTCTGCCACTTTCTAAGAAAATAAGAAATTAAGAGGAAATAAGTAATTGAAATGTAAGTAAACCAAAATAAACAAAAAAAGTTCTTATTTTCCATTCGGTTGATTCAAACTTGATACATAAAAAGTGTCAATCTTTGATGGTGTCTTTAAGTTGATCAGGTGAGTGCTCGTGCCTCTTCAGAATTTGCATATTTTTTTTATAGTGTTTGTGTAATTCCCTCTGTATCCTTTAAACGAAATTTTCATATGTTCATCGATGAAATCATTGACCAGTTGGTTGGACAAGTCAAACATAAAATGGTTCTGAATTAAAATGAAAAAAAAAACTAATTAGTATCCATGCTAATGCATATATATAATTTGTAAAATATCAAATAACCATCTTACCATTAATCGACTTTTAACTAACTTTCTAGTTTCTATTGGTACCTCCCTCCATGTTCCATAACGAACAGAAAAGGATTCCCGAATGTTGGTATCAATGACATTGCTAAACTTTGTTGCATTATTACAAATTGATTTCTCTCATACAGGGTCGATCTTGATAGGAATTCTCTTAATGCTTGAACATATTTATCCAAATCAATATTCCGAGAGTATCTGTGTCCCATCTTATTAGTCGTACAATTGGCCTTTGAAGAATAAGAGTATCCATTAGTCAAATTAAACATTAGTTTAAATATAAATTATACATTTTTTTTATAAAAATAAAATGTGTATCTAAAATAACTTGAATTATCTCCCACGGTGGATGATGCTTCAATATGCTCGGACTCTAAATACTCCGTTAATGTCTCATCATTAATATGACCTACCATTGTTCTTGTGCAAACAAAAATATATATGTTATACAACAATACGTAAGTTGTGAAATGAAAAAGAAGATACATATTTACATGATTATTCCGTATCATAAAGATATTCATCGAGATTGAACTCCTATAAGAAGATGATTGTACATCCTATTCCTCGACATTTATGAAGTCATCATTAACTCGTTGATTTATTTGTTCTTCTACGACTATAGGATCAACATAAACTCTACATAAATTGATATCGTTCATTGATTCATCAATTGTACAAGGAATATTATTCACAACTTCTAATAATTTAGATTAGTCATTCTCACGTTCTTCTACTTCTGACATGTTCCACACGCGCTTGTTTTGTATTAGTTGCACCACTTTCCAATTATTATCCTATTTGTATTGTCGAGGTAAAACATTTGTTTAGCTTTACTAGAAAATACAAAAGGCTCGTTAATAAACCAATGACGAGTTGTATTAATTGACATATACCCTAAATCCATGTGTACTCTATTGATCTTTTTAGGGTCTGTGTCGAACCATGTACACTTAAACATAATTACACGTCTTCTCTTGGCATACTAGAAATCCAAGACTTCATTGATAACACCATAGAAACTATGGAGATCATCTCCACCTTCTCTTTCTGAAAGCACCATGATCCCGCTATTTTGTGCACTCCGACAATTATCACGCTCAATACTATGATAGCGTACTCCATTAACAATACATCCACTGTACGAGCACACTTTTGAATTCGACCCCATCCCTAGAGAATATATATCATCAGACATATCTCCATTTTAACGCAATGAAAGAACCTGTTAATTCAGTATAACACACTAGATATTAAAAACTAATGTCACTCACATTAATTAAATGGAATTATTACTTGTCTTTTAATAACATACTTACATGAGATTTGAACCAAATAGAAAAGTCTCGTTGGTGCCTTTTGTATAAATCATCCAAACACTGAGTTTCATGTCGAATTAGTCTCAAATATTGCTTATAAGAAAGATATGTCAATTTTCTATTTCCTACTTTGTATCAAAATCATCAATTACAATAGAATGTTCAAAATAGAGTTTCGATAAGATTTTATTTCCATGCAATTGTTCAAGATATACCAATGTGCACTGCATTTCTCTTCTCTTGATAATGTTCTTACTCTTGGTGCTCCTAATGGTCATGCATTTTGTCTAAACATTGAAAATTCACCAAATATCTCATTCTCTGGAAGTCTTCATCATTTCTTTCATCTTTATTGAACCTTGTCTCAATTCCAGTTATGTACAAAGAACAAAATACCAACGATTCATTCGTTATATACACTTCTGCTATAAAACCATCAGGACGTGCTTTGTTTTTTACGTATTGTTTTAATATCCATAAACTTTTTTCGATAGAGTACATCAAACTATAACTAACTAAACCTGTAACTTTTGTTTCATAGGGTAAATGAACTGATAGGTGCACCATTACATCAAAAAATGTCAGTGGAAATATTTTTTCTAACTTACAAAGTATGATTATAATGTTTCCTTGCAATCAATCCAAATCCCCTATAGATATTGTTTTTGCACACAGATCACAGAAAAATTTTCCATAGATGTATTTCTATGTCCATTGGATATAATCAATCATCAGTACGATGACCATTCACAGATGCTCGTAATTACAGCAAGCCAATTTACCATTTTACCCTTATAATTACATCTTCCTCTTTAAGTACCACTGACCCCTTTAATGAACAATACAAAGTAGTCCTACTATGTGTGAACATCTCTCGAGCCATGAGAAGGTTTGTGGCGCCACATCGTTCAAGCCACAGGATTAGCCCTTAAGAGAGCAATCTATCTACTTACCCCTACTTTGGAGAATGAGTGAACTTCATCTTGTGAAGCTGATTTCCCAGCTCCCAAATCAAACGAATCCTCAAAATGGTAGGTTTGTGTCGGTGTTCTGGCCACTCGCACCCATGCAAATCAAAGGACTGCCCTCAATGGCGGGAGTTCCCAACTCACTCAGGATTGAGGTCATGTTACCTATGGTCATCCTAGTGAAGTGAAGTCTTAGTCATGAACAGAGTTATATGACAAGACATTAATACTTCGAGGTCAAGTCTTATACAAACTCTTTGTATAGGACGCCCTCGCTCGCATGTCCTCTACACGAATGATCAGAATCAGACCATCTATGACAAGTCACAACATTTGTAACAATTCCATAAAGCGGGCCACGTCCGTAGTGTTACCAAGATAAGGATTCCCTCCTCTATCCATATACTACAGACTATTTTTGTTGTCACTTAAGACATGATCCACTTGTATGTGATTACATACATGCTTAAGTTACATAAAGACAACCAGGGATATTAAGTTTATTGGTTTGTGGTAAAAATAAAAAACATCTAAATGTGCAAAGTGAAGTAGTGAAGTAAATATCATTTATATTATACATCACAAGTGTTTGTACAAAGTTGTTTACAAACTACTGGACACGAGACTTTAGGGCACAAACCCCAACAGTATCCTCTTTACAAATAGGGCATGTTGGTAACATTTAGTACTCCATCCAAATAGGTCACCATACGTAGGAAAGCCAATAATAGTCCACAATAAACTCCCACATAGTTGAAAGTATCCGTTGTTAACACAATTATAAGTGTGCACACCATCATTCAATAACTTCTTTAACTATTCAATCAATGGTTATAAGTAAATATAATTTTCTTTTCTAGGATTTCGGCCCGAGTATAAGAAGGGAGACAATGAAATTTGTCTCTTTCATGCATTTCCAAGGTAGCAAATTGTAAGGAATGAGCACCACTGTCCACATACTATACGAAGTACTCATATTCCAGAATGGATTGAAGCCATCTAAAGCTAGTCCTAAAGGAACATTTCGTAGGTCTGAAGCAAACTGAGGAAACTAACAATCAAAATGCTTCCACCCTTCAGCATTAGCTAGATGTCGCAACACTCCATTAGTTTCAACACGTTTATCTTTATGCCACCTCATTTCAGGTGCACTATGTTTAGATGCAAATCATTGGTTCAATCTTGGTATTAAAGGAAAATTTCGTAAAATTTTATGTGGAATCTTTTTACTTTTTCCATCTTCAACTTTGTATTGAGACTTACCACATACTGGTCACTGTTGCCAATTGACAAATTCTTTCCAATATAGGACGCAATCGTATTTGCAAGCATGAATAGATTCATAGCCTAGTCCTAAGTCACGTAATTTTCTTTTAGCTTCGTAAAATGAAATTGGTATAGATGCTCTGATGAAAAATGCTTCTTTTTGTTGGGAATGTCCTCAACCTTATAGTTCGTAAATCATGGAAACATATTCTATTTATCAATAAAAGTATTGTTGAAGTTTTTATTCAATAAAAGTGTTATTGAAATCACTTTATGTAGTAAAAATCCAATAAATATATCCATGACTATTGCATGAATATTGTAACTTTATAGAGACATAAAAGAGTATCAAGTTATAGTATATAGGCAAAAAGGTCTATAAATATATGGATGAGATTGGGTACCTCATCTTGGGAACACTATGAATGCGGCGTACTTTGTATAATAATATAAATGACGTGATCCTGAAATTGTTCATGTGGAGACATATGAGTAGGTGTATCGTATGCAAAAGAGTTTTGCATAAGACCGGACCACGAAATAGTCACTTTTCTTTATAATGACCGTTTACTATTAGAACTGACTATTTCAATTCGATGACCTAGGGTAACTCGATCTTAATCCTTAGCTAACTAGAAACTCCTGTTTATTTGGGATTATCCTTTGATCTACATAGGTGAAAGTAGTTCAACAACACTGCTCAATAAGTCTTCCATTTTGAGGATAAGATCGGATAGATAGCTGGGGCCATAGTTTTGCACGAGGGAATTCACTTCTACTCAGTTTAGGATTAGCAGATAGGTTGTTCTCTTACGTGTTGATTCCTACAGTTGAACAAAAGGGCCCCGCCCTCACATGGCCGAGAGGGACATGGTTTATTAGTTGGACTATAAACCAATTGTTCAATAGAGGATCAGTGGGAGCTTAAGTAGCAAGATGTATTTATAGGGGTAAAACGAGAATTTTAACCCAGCTGTAAATACGAACGACCTGTGAAGGATCTACTTACTGATCATTGTTAAATCAGGTGGACAGAAATATATCTACAATGAGGAGAGTGCAACCATCGAGCTATAGGGGTATGTCTTGGTGGTTAATGAATATTGATTGACTCGAGTTAAAGAGTAACCGATTAATCTCAAATTGTTGGAGCTCATGATCTATAGGTCCATAAGTTCTCTTTACTACCTCGTAAAACATTAGCACCTTGGCTTACAAAATTAAGCAAATTTTGAAGTGTTCAAAATTCGAAATTAGGGTTTTGAATTTGAAATGTTCAAATTCAAGTGTTTAGATAATTATATTCAATATAATTAAACATTTTAATTTATTGAAATTAAACGTAAATTGGAGAGTTTAAAGTATTTAAATATTAATTACATGAATATGATTCATGTTTAAATTAGGTGTTTTATTAATTTAATATTTGATATTAAATTATTGTTAATTAATTAATTAATTAAATTTGTTTACTTAATTATTTAAGTAAAATTATTATTCAAATTTAATAAATTTAAATTTAGAAATTGTGTTTATTATTTAAATTAATTTAAATTAATTTAAATAAAATTTGAATTTTAAATTTGTAAGTGGAAAAGTCCCATGTTTGGGGTTTTTTAGTGGGGTTTTCCGATTCTTGACACCTAGGCCACTCACTTAGTGCAATTTGAAGTGTCATTTTGCTGAATGAATGTAGTGCTTGTATGAACAAACTTGATAAAAGCTACATTATTTGATATTTTTCAAATCATGCATTGAAAATCAGTGGAATTTTCAATTTTTTACTTTTACTCTCAACTCTCTTTGAAACCCTTTGAACTCTAACTTAATTGAGAGTTTTCATCACTCAATCCAAGGTTGAGAATAGTAGAGAAGACTCTCTTGATAGTGCACTACTGATTTGAAGATCTAATTCATGAAATTCAGTAAGGATTTGAAGAGTTTCCACATAGGTATACTTCATATGAAACCCTCCCCTTTTGTAAATCTGTCTTTGCATGCTTTCAAACTCAAATTAAGTGTAATTAGAGTGCTTCTTGATTATGTTTGCTTTTTCATTTTGTATGTTTAATCTATCAATTGGTATCAAAGCATTATTTAAACACTCAATTAACGTTAATTTGAGTTTGATGGGTGAATTTCTAACATTGCATGTTTGATGACTGACGTGATTTTTCAATCAACTTTGGCATTAGATTTCTCTTTGATTCAAGTTTTATATTTGTAATTGGCTCTTGGTTAATGAGACTTAATGTTTGATTAAGGGTCTGTAATTTTACAAGAGCGAATAGAGTCGAAATTAGGTTGTAATTGAAGATTGAAGCAGACAAGCTCAGCTAAAAAAACTGGAGAAAAAGCTTCTGCCAAGCAGTGTCGCGACTCTACCCAGATACCGTTACAATGTTGTTCTTCTTAGAAACTGTGACGTTGCAACGCTGGGATGGAGCATTGTAATGTTGCTCATCCTAGCCTAGAATCGTGTGCTTCCGTGAATCAGTTTGTGGGAATGGTTGAATTCAACCATTATGGTGGTTTAGGGTCCAGTTTGACCTAGTTTGGATTGTTTAAGCCATTTTTGTAGCTTTGAAGGGCCATTCGGGTGGTTCGGGTCTGATTGGGGGTGGTTTGAGCAGTCTAGAGGCTTCCTCAAATAATTTTTGAATTTATTATTGTAATAATTTAGTTATTGCTTGCTTAGGATGCCTAAGTTGAACCATATCATGTTTTGTTTAAATATCTTATGCATGTGATGTATGTTATATGTAATTTAAACATGTATGTGCGTATTGTATGCCATGTAGATTTAAAATCTCCCCCATAGAAAAACATGTTTTATGCATTGATATATGTTATAAATTAGTTATAATGTATAAATATGCATCAGTAGGTTTCATAAGTTTAATATAAGTGGTATATTAATGTATGAAATGCTTTTTTGAATGTTATAGTATGTCTATTTTTCTTATAAGAGTTATAAAATGGGTGGACTTATACAAACTCAACTGGTCTATAATCCTGTCTAAGGCTGGAGGTACTTAAGTTGACAGTTTACATAACACCTCCTACTTGGGGATTTTAGCCGATAAACTGAGCGTTATTAATCGATTTTATGAGCATGCGTGAGCGGTGTGGGGTTTTAAATCTGATTTATCACCTAGACATTGATAATTTGTAGAAATAGAAGTTATTGTGGCTCATAAGTTGGAAAAATTAGGGTCTTTAGTGATAAAATCTCATCATTTTTAGAGAAAACGCATGGAATTACTCGAACATTATAAAACTCATGCAAAAGAATGTATATTGCTAAAGTACTGTAGCACTAACGCATGATATTGCAGGATCTCAACAAGAGGCTAACACATGATTAAGAAAAGTGTCGCAGGCAAAGTCTAATGCATGAGCATGAGTCGGAGGGATTCAACGCAAGGAAGATTCATTGATTCATGTTGTTTGTGTCAAATCACCACTTGCAAGCATGGGCACCTGTAACGGGCGGCGTCTGAAAAGCATTTGAGTGTCAGGCGGCTGACCAAGGTATGGAATTTAATGCTGCCTATCATCAAGTTGGAGAAGACCAACACCTATAAATAGAAGAAATCCC
>NC_052359.1:80626456-80631219 GCF_009727055.1 Benincasa hispida
TTCCAAGTTCTCAACTCTCAGTTTTAGCTTAGTCTTAGTTTTAGATTTTTAGAGCTGTGCTGTGGTGCCGAGAAGAACAAGAGGGAAAAGAACCACTGTCATCGCCGATCAAGGAACGGAGGAAGCCGAGCTCGAGAGAGACACTTCTTCCATTTCTTCCACAAGTGGTTGTACACAACTAGAATTGAGCCAAAGAGGACAAGAGATTGTACTCTGCGGCTTGACTTATTTTATTTCATCTTACTTATTGCTTTCATCTTTCCATCTGATTAAGTATTGGTTTTGTAAAGACAATCAGTTTCTTTATAAATTCACATATTTAATCTATCATACTTTTCCATTGTTTATTTCTTGTTTATGTTGGATGCATCTATACTTCATGCAAAATTTCATTTCAAACGCTTAAGCCAACTAAATCAATTGATAAAATCATCTTTAGCATAAACTATTCGGGAGAATAAGTAAGTCAACATCAAGTTAGAATGCCTAGTACTTCTAGAGATAGACGCACTAGTGTTTTATTACATCCTGTGTTTGACGCATACATTCTAGAGATAGGTATTGTATGATATTCGCATTGAGAAGTGTTGAATAGAGTCTAACGCATAAACGAAGATAAACAAGTCATCTCATTCGCATTATATTTTTGTTCGTGTACATCCAACTTAGATCGATGCATATCACTTGCATCAAAATCCATTTTCACACGACCCATCATTCTCTACTCTACCCTTTTGTATCTTCTTGCACACACACATAACACCTTAGTGTAAATAACTCATTTCTCCATACACTTAGGATATAGTATTTGGTCAACAATGTCTTGTTTTAGTGAAGGAGTATTTGACTGCTCCTTGATAGCATCTATTCTAAATAACTAAAGTATCGTGGCAAATAAATAAAGAAACACGGGTACTTTATTATTTTTGCTAAAATTTGATTTAGATGCAATTTACTTATAGAATTTGTTTATGTTTCAACATGTCTAAATTATACAACTATTAGCTTTTGACAAATTCAATGGAGAGAGTTATTCGAATTGAAAGTTGAACATAAACACAATACTAGTAGTTAACGATTTGAAATTTTTTTTAACGAAGGAACGTCCTCCTTTTCCCAATCCTAATGGAGCCTGAAATGTTTGGGATAGCTATGACAGATGGGTTTCGACAAATGAAAAAGCCCGAGCCTATATTTTTGCAAGTATATCTAATGTGCTTAACAAAAAGCATGAATCTATGGTCACTGCAAGAGAGTTCATGGAATTGTTGCAAGGGATGTTTGGACAACCGTCCTCATCAGCACGACATGATGCTATCAAATACATTTATAATTCGTGTTTGAAGGAAGGAACCTCTGTTAGACAACATATCCTGGACATGATGGTCGACTTCAATATCGCGGAGGGAAATGAGGCTATCATAGATGAGAAGAGCCAAATTAGTATGATAATGGAATCTCTTTTGAAGAGTTTTCTAAATTTTCGTGCAAATGCTGTAATGAATAAGATTGATTACAACTTAACGAATCTTCTCAAGAGCTCCAGACTTTTCAATCTTTAATGAAAAATAAAGAAGAGGAAGCAAATGTTGTTTCCCAAAGGAAATTTCAGAAGGGTGCTTCATCTAGTTTAAGGCCCACTGAAAAGAAGTCTGGATCTTCAAAAGATAAGAGTATCTAGATGAAGAAAAAGGGAAAAGGGAAGAAACAGTCACCTACCACTAAAAGCAAAAAGAAAGTTGCAAAAGGAAAAATTTTCCATTGTACATTGACGGACATTGGAAATGCAATTGCCTTAAGTATCTTACAGAGAAGAAAGCTGAGAAGGCAAATCAAGGTAAATTTTGATTTACCTGTAATAGAAACATGTTTAGTGGAAAGTTCTCACTTAATCTAGATACTGGATTTAGGCGCCACTAATCATATTTGCACTTTCTTGCATGAAACTTGTTCTTGGAAGCACCTATTAGAAAATGAAATGGCTTTTAAGGTGGGAATAGGTGAAGTCATTTTAGCAGAAGTAGTGGGAGATATCAAGTTATTTTTAGGAGATTTTTACATTTTACTTAAAAATTTATATTATGTACCAAAAATGAAAAGGAACTTAATTCTTGTATCTTTTTTGTTGGAACATATGTATAAAGCGACTTTGATATAAGTGAAGTGTTCATTAGTTCAAATGTTGTTCAAATGTGTACAACAAAACTTGAAATAACTTGTATGTGTTAAAACAACTGAGGCAAAAGCCATTTTAAATATAGAGATGTTTAAAAGGCAAGAACTCAAAATAAGAAAAGAAATATTTCTCCTAAAGCCTATCTTTGGCACTTAAGACTTTGCCACATAAATCTCATGTCTTTAGGGAAAAATGACTAAAAAAAACTTTTTCAGCAAAATGTCTTAGAGCCAAAGAACCTCAAGAACTTATACATTCAAACTTTTGTGGTCTGATGAATGTCAAAGCTCGAGGAAGATCTGAATATTATGTCATTTCGTTGATGATTATTCAAGATATGGCTATATTTACCTAATGCATCAAAACTCTGAAACTCTTGAATAGTTCAAAGAATATAAGACTGAGGTTGAGAACCTATTAGGTAAAAGGATAAAAACACTTTGATTAGATCAATATGGTGAGTATATATATATACAATTCTAGAACTATTTAGTAAAACATGGAATACAATACCAACTCACAACACTTGGTAGACCACAACAAAATGGTGTAGCAGAAAGTAGAAACCAAACCTTGTTAGACATTGTTCATTCAATGATGAGTTATGCCTAGTTACCTCAGTCCTTTTGGGGGTATGCAGTACAAACTACTGTACATATACTAAACATGGTTCCCTTAAAAAGTGTTTCAAAAATACTGTATGAGTTATAGAGAGGACGTAAAGGTAGTTTACGTCACTTCAGAATTTGTGGATGCTCGACACACATGTTAATGCAAAAGACTAAAAAATTGGAACGACATTAAAAAATATGCCTATTCATAGGATACCCTAAAGAAACAAAAGGTGGGTTATTTTATGATTCTTAAGAAGATAAGGTATTTGTATCGACAAATGCCACATTCTTAAAAGAGAATCATATAACAAATCATCAACCTTGCAGTAAACTAGTATTACTTAACCAAAGAAACTCAGATAAATCAACAAGAGTTGTTGATCAAGCTGGTCCTTCAACAAGAGTTGTTGCTCTATCACATCCTTCGCATGAGATGTGAATGCCTCGACGTAGTTGGAGAATTATTCAACAGCCTGATTGCTATATGGGTTTAGGAAACTCATTTCATCATACCTGATGATAGCTTAAAGGATCCATTAACCTTTAAATAGGCATGGAATATGTAGATAGAGATCGATGGATTGGAACCATGGACTTAGAAATAGAGACGATGTACTTCAATTCTGTCTGAAAACTTGTAAATCAACCAGATGGGGTTAAACCTATTAGTTACAAGTGGATCTACAAGAGAAAACGAGACCAAACTAGTAAAGTGCAAACCTATAAAGTCTGACTCGTGGCAAAAGATTTTACCCAAAAAGAGGGGGTAGACTATGAAGAAACCTTCTCTCATGTTGCCATGATTAAATCAATTAGAATACTTTTATCCATTGCCACCTTTTATAATTATGAAATCTGGAAAATGGATGTCAAGATCGCCTTTTGAATGGTCATCTTGACGTAAGTATTTATGTCTTAACCAGAACGGTTTATAGAATAGGGTCAAGAGCAAAAGATTTGCAAGCTTAATAGATCCATTTATGGATTGAAACAGGCGTCTCGATCCTGGAATATATGGTTTGATACTACGATCAAATATTATGGCTTTGAACAAAATGTTGACGAACCTTGTGTTTACAAAAAGATAGTCAACAGAATTGTAACTTTCTTGGTTCTTTATATTGATGATATACTACTTATTTGAAATGAGAGAGGGTTCCTTGTTGACGTAAAAAGATGGCTAGTATTGCAATTTCAAATAAAAGATTTGGGAGATGCACAATATGTTCTTGGATTCCAAATTGTTCAGAATCGAAATAACATAACGCTAGTACTATCTCAAGCATCTTATATTGACAAGATTTTGTCAAGTTATAACAAGCAAAATTCCAAAAAGGGTATGCGACCTTTTAGACACGATATTCATTTGTCTAAGAAACAATATCCCAAAACACCTCAAGAAGTTGAGGAAATGAAAAGAATTCCTTATGCATCAGAAGTAGGGAGCTTGATGTACACTATGTTGTGTACATTATTGGGGTTGATACCCTAAATCTCATAGGGTCCTATAGTTTATAAACATTATTGAACAAACTCATTGTGTATTTAATAATAGATATGATATTTTATTTATTGTCTATAAAATATATAATATTTTAGTAGCATTAAACACAAACCAATAAACTAACATCCAGGGTAACTTAAACATGTATGTAGAGACATACGAGTGGATCATGTTTAAGTGATAACCTAAATGGTCTGTAGTAGATGGATAAGGCTGGGTACCTTATCCCGATGACACTACGAGTATGGCCCACTTTGTAGGTGTTACAATTGTTGTAAAGTTCTACAAATGATCTGATCCTGATCATTCATGTATAGATATGTGAACGAGGATACTCTATACAAAGAAGTTTGTATAAGACCAGACCACGAAATGCTTAGTCTCATTATATAAGGCCGTTCATAATATTTGATATTAAATTATTGTCAATTAATTAATTAATTAATTTTGTTTAATTAATTATTTAAAT
>NC_052359.1:80631234-80661745 GCF_009727055.1 Benincasa hispida
CAAATTTAATAAATTCAATTTTAGAAATTGATTTTATTATTTAAATTAATTAATTTAAATAAAATTTGAATTTTAAATTTGTAAGTGGAAAAGTCCCACATTTGGGTTTTTTAGTGGGGTTTTCCAATTCTTGACACCTAGGCCATGCACTTAGTTCAATTTGAAGTGTCATTTTGCTGAATGAGTATAGTGCTTCCATGATTAAGCTTGATAAAAGCTACATTATCTGCTATTTTTCAGATCATGCATTGAAAATTAGTGGAATTTTCAATTTTTTACTTTGACTCTCAACTCTCTTTGAAACCCTTTGAACTCTAACTTAATTGAGAGTTTCCATCACTCAATCCAAGACTGAGAATAGTAGAGAAGACTCTCTTGGTAGTCTACTTCTGATTTGAAGATTAAATTCGTGGAATTCAGCAAGGATTTGAAGAGTTTCAACAAAGGTATACTTCACATGAAACTCTCTCCTTTTGTAAATCTGTTTTTGCATGCTTTTAAACTCAAAGTAAGTGTAATTAGAGTACTTCTTGATTCTGTTTGCTTTCACATTTTACATGTTTAATCTCCATCACTTTTAGCAATTTAAATAACAAATTAAACGACTTGTTAGTCCATCCATTAAGTACTTTAATATGGATCAACTTCACCAAGAACAACAATGAAGAGAATTTTGTACAACCAGGGTATAATTTGTTACGTGCTTCATTTATGAAGTTTTAAAATAAGCTTGAAGTGTTATCTCTTTCTTGGGCATTGGTGTGCATCTCATTCTCATTATCTTCTTCATTTACATCGGCAATTGGACACTGTAGATCAATTATAATATTCAAAATTTCATTTTCTTCATCTATAACATTCATCTCTATCGTACTTAATCCATCATCATGTGTCGATTGAGATGTCTGACTCTCGTATTCCCTAGAAAAGTCGATTGGGTCTTCATGATATATCCTTTGATAATACGATGGAGAAATTTCATTAATGAATAAATGTCGTTCAACTCCTTCTATTGACTTCTATAAACTATTATTTGCAACTTCCTGATGTGGATGTTTCTCATAGTAACAATTGGATCCCTTATATTTATATACCTCATATAGATTCAAAATACATTTGTGCGACAATTGCTACAACACAATTACTCAATCGGATATTTAAATAAAAAATTTTCTTATGTCACCATATTGGATTTGAAGGGCTAAGTTTGTGCCTCATTAATAATTGAATATACAAGACAAAAGGTGATAGATAAAGATGAAAATTGTAAAGATAATTTATGGAGAGTAGAGATAGTGGAGGAGTACTGTAACTTTAATTTATAAACTTTAAATAGAAACAAATTACCTCTTATACTTTCAAATTCATAACATTGTTGTTATTAAACTTTAGTAGGTAAAAATTTAATCTCTACTTGAAAAATATTTTATTAAAAATAAGTATCAATTTAATTTGTTAAATTAAGAATCTACCCATAAAATGTCTCATCGAAATTAAGTATATTTGTTTTCTAAGTAGTGACTAATATTCACAATCAAGGTATCAATCTACATAAAAAAATTAATAAATCTCATTACTAGGCCAAAAATTACAAAGTAAAATTTAGAGACTAACTTATTATTTTGATGAAAGTTTAGGGATCGTTTGATAACATTCTTGTTTCTATTTTTCATTTTTACTTGTGTGATAATCCTCCACATTTTCTTTTTTCTAAATTTAAAAAAAAAAAAAGTTTTTTTAAAAAGTCATCAAATTTGAATAACTACACCCATTTGGTTTCTATTTTTATATATTCTCGTTTCAAAAATAGTTTAATAGTGTACCACCTATGTATTGATTATACCTTAACCTTGAGTTATGAAGTTCTCTTCCTTTTAAAAAGTCTCACAACATGATAATAGGCTTGCTAAGAAAAAGGTGATGGACAAGAATTCAGCTAAGGTTTTGAGTTGTTTCATAGGTGGCCTTGCTTTTGAAAGTATACAAATATAAGTTTCACAAGTGACCTTGCTAAGAAAAGGTTTTTTTCCATTTAAATGTTGATTAGGATTTTCAGAGCATTTTCAACTTACTGTAATACATTTAGTTTCAGAACATAAATATGTTACGTTTATTTTAATTAAAAACATGAAATAATAAAGTATACAAATTATTAATATTAAGTGTTTTTTGAATGTTAAAATTAAATAAAAGACATGTCTACAAATAATTCTCAAGCATCTCATTTCTTAATAGAGTAAAGATAAAATAATAATAATAATAAATTGTTAATAATTTGATCATCAAATCTTTAAACTAGAGAAGAATTTGGTGTTTACTAATCATATAAATTTGTTTCAACAATTAAATGGTCAAAATAAATTGAATCTCGTTTAGCTACAACACTACAGAATGTTCCTATAAACAGAAAAGGGGGAGGGGGGAACATGCAAATATCCAAAGGAGTGGGAAAGAAAGAAAGAAAAGAGAGTTACTTGCAGCAAACGGCGAATGATGAACCCACTGCACAAACCGCGACGAACAGTGGCAATTTGTGACGAACGGTGGTAGTCGTGGGTGTGAGGGAAGGAGAGAAAACGAGGGTTCGAGAGAAAGAGGGAAACAAACGGTGGGGAAAATGAAGGGAAGTTCGAGGGTTTTAATTGAAGTTCTCTCGACAATGTAAATTCCGTCGGGCTAAGTGAGTTCTTCCGACGGTCATTTGGACAACCGTCAGAAGAACTCTAATAAAAATTTCTTGAATCTTCTTACCGTCGAACTTTTTCCGATGGTGCTAAAAATCATCGGGCTAAGTAGCTACTCCCGACAATTATTTTGGACAACTATCAGGAGAACTCTAATAAAAATCTCTCAAATCTTTTTTACCATTGAAGTTCTCCCGACAGTCCAGAAAACTATCGGTCTTAGTAGGTACGCCTGACGGTCGTTTGAAAAACCATCGGGATAACTCTAATAAAAATCTCTCAAATCTTTTTTACCATTGAATCTCATCCGACAGTCAAGAAAACTGTCGGATGAAGTAGGTACTCCCAACGGTCGTTTGGACAACCATTGGAAGAACTCTAATAAAAATTTCTCAAACTTTGTTTACAACTGAACCTTGTCCGACGGTGTAGGAAATCGTCGGACCAAATAGCTACTTTTAGTGGTCATTTGGACCACCATTGGTAGAACTCTCATAAAAACCTCTCGTATGTTTTTTACAATTGAACCTAGCTCAATGGTCAAGTAAACCGTCGGGCAAAGTAGGTACACTCGATGGTCTTTTGACATTCGTCGGAAAAACTCTAATAAAAATTTCTCAATTTTTTTTTTTTTTTACAATTGAACCTAGTTCAACGGTGAAGGAAACCATCAGACGAAGTAGGTATGCCCGACGGTCATTTGGACAACTGTCGGGATAATTCTAATAAAAATTTCTCAAATCTTTTTTACAATTGAACCTAACTCGATGATCTAAAAAATCGTCGGGCTTAGTGGGCAAGCCCGATGAGGGTCCAAAAAACCATCGAGAGAGCTGACTTATACTGGCCCTTATCATATACCTATCTGGAGATGATTTTATCCCGATGCCGCAGTAAGAACGTCAGGAAAAATAGGTATGCCCGAAGCTTTTTTCTTCGTAGGAAAAAGTTTCGTCGGGAAAAACTAAAATTCTTGTAGTGAAGTTTTGAAGCCAATTGAATTTTGTTCACTTCTAGTCTTAGCTCTTAAACATGCTTCAAAATCTGTGCATGATCTTATCTGACACTTTTGTGATCTTTTGATTATAGAATAGGTGTATTTGGTTAAAAATAACTTCAAGGATTCTATTAGGCTGTTGTGAGTGAAAAAGTTTAGGAGAGTTATCCTTGTGACTATATTTGTAATTTGTTTAGATAGATATTATGCGCTTAAAATTCGTGGAAAATTATTTTACGCATTTTGTTTTTATAGATATTAGTAGGTTCTTTGTTTCTTCCATCTTTATTCCATTTTTATTTTTTTTCATCTTTTTTTTTTCTATCATCATAAGACACATCGAAGATGCAATTGGTAGTATAAAGTTTTAACTTGTATGTATATCTATTTATTGTTTTTATTATTTATTTCAATGATTTTACTTATCTTTTTATTACTTAATGACTTTGTGTAGGTTGTTGAAGGACTATGAAAGCATGCAATGTCTAGACAACAACATAACTAAGTTGAAATTAATTGGATTTTTTATATCAACATTTTGTAATTTACAAAATTTATGTTTTGTTCATCTTCAAATATATGATAATAATTGATGTCTTTTTTTTTTTTTTTTTTTACAATATAAATCTTGTATGAATGCTTATTTTGATTATTTGGATTATAAATAATTTTTATTTCACTTTTATGTGTAGTAATGTATAAAACACAATAATAATAATAGGAATATAATCGGGAAGCTATAAAAAGTTCTTCCTAAAAAAGCCATGGAAAGAAGTTTTTTTTAACATCCAAAGACTTATTATAGCTTTCGTTAAACAAATAGTCATAGCCACAAATAAATGCTATAATAGACAAACATAACCTCATATTTTGGGTATAAGAGTATTTTTATAACTTTTTCAAAATGTTATATTACATTTTACAAAGATCAAATATAGTTTGCAAAATGTTATAAAAAGTAAAGTATTTCATAGCATGTTACAAAATGCTATAAAAAAGTTAGATTTTTTATAGCATTTTAAAAACGCTATAAAAAGCCTCATACTTTTAATAGCTTGGATTGTTACGACTGTACAGAAAATGCTACAAAAGATATCTTATAGAATTTTTTTTTAAGCTATCGTAGACATTTTTTTCCTATAGTGCCATTGCTTACCAGTTCTTCCTATTTTTTATTTGGTTTTGTCATTAATCTTTATTATAGTTTCATTTTAAATATGAAATATTGGGCTTAGTTCATAATTACTCGTCTTTATCCATAAAATCAAGTAAATTGATGGAGTTTGAATCTCTTAAATATCGTAAATTATCTTTTCTTTATTAACAAAATAAAAACAGACAAACTCCTATCACCAAGATTCTATTATTGAAAGACTTTAAGAGTTATATCTAAATTTTGTCATAATTGAAAATATTTTTGCATTGAGCTTTATCTGCTAATATTCTGGACCTGATTGCTATATTTAAATTGCCCCAATAAACCGAACTAACATTAAAGAACCTATTTATAAAATCAAAACTATAGTAGAAATAAACAAAGTAGGTACTCTGGAGAAGAAAGATAACACAAATGAAAACGAGAATTACAGCTTACGAAGGATGAGATGAGCCCCATGTTGTGGCTGAATAGTAATGTTTGAGATAGGAGCATGAGTATAGGCTGGAGAAAGTGTAAACGAGAATTGTTGCAAGATCATGGATAATGCTATTTTGGCTTCAATCATCGCAAAGTTTTGACCAAGACAGATTCGAGGACCCCATCCAAAAGGAATAAAGCATACTTGATTCTTTGTTGCTTTGGAAATTCCTTCTGAAAATCTTTCTGGTTTGAACTCAATTGCATCTTCACCCCATATTTTGGTATTTTGGTGTATGCTTAAAATTGGTATTCCAATTGATACTCCAACTGGTAATGTTAGATTCCCTAACTTTGTTTCGTTGTGAATCTCTCGAGCTAGCATTCCAACGGGAGGGTATAGCCTTAGAACTTCATTTAGTATCATATTGACCTGTTAACCACATCAATAAAGGATTAATCAATATATAACAATACTATTTCAGTCCAACTATAAAGTGGAAAAAGAAAAAAAACATTGAAGTCCTCGCAATGAAGATTGAACTTAAAAAAAGAGGATTGCAAGTCTATATTCATGAACTTTCAAGTTTAAATCTTACTTGTAAAGTGCCTAGCATGTTCTAAGGTCCTATTTGATAATATATTTTTGTTTTCGGAATTTGTTAATCCCGATTTTCGTCTTTTCTTGATAAACATTTGAGTTCTTAATCAAATTCTAAAAAGAAAAATGAATTTCTAAAAGTTACTTTTTTTTAGGCATCGTTTGGTAAACATTTTGTTTTTTGTTTTTATTTTTTAAAATTAAGTCTATGGACACTACTTCCCCTCTAAATTTCTTCCTTTGTTATCTACTTTTCACTAATGGTTTAAAAAACCAAGTCAAATTTTGAGAACTAAAAAAAGTAGCTTTCAAAAAGTTTTTGTTTTTGGAATTTGGCTAAGAACTAAACCATTGTACTTAAGAAATATGCAAATTTTTATAAGAAATGTAGATAAAATAGGCTTAATTTTCAAAAATAAAAACAAAAAACTAAGGCCCTGTTTGGTAACCATTTTTTTTTTCTTTAAAATTAAGCTTACATCATCTACATTTCTTACCATGATTTGCATCTTTCTCAAGTACAATGATTGAATTACTAGCTAAATTCAAAAAATAAAAACAACTTTTTGAAAGCTACTTTTTTTAGTTCTCAAAATTTGACTTGGTTTTTCAAACCATTTGTGATTAATAGATAACAAAGGAAGAATTATGGAGGTAGAAGTAGTGTCCTAGGCTTAATTTTAAAAACAAAAACAAAAAACAAAATGGTTACCAAACGAGACATTGGTTTTCAAATATTAGCTCGAATTTTAAAAGCACTCCCAAAATATAGACAAAAAGACAAAGAAAAGTAATATTTATAGGCTTAATTTTTTAAAAACTGAAAAACCAGTAATCAAATGACGCCTAAACTTCCAATTTGTGCCTATAGGCTTTTCAACTTTAAAATGTCTAATAAATTATTAAACTTTTAATTTTTCTCTCACAAAATCATTAATTTATTTAATATTTTAAAACTAAATAATTCATAGATATATTATTCAAGTTTATGTTCAATAATGTCCTAAACTTTTAATTTTGAGTCTACAACATTCATGAATTATTTTAGAAAAACGGCAAATAGGTGGATGATTATTAGACAAAAGGAACCCATTGGATAAAAAAATTATGAGCGTCTTAAGTACCTATCCTACACTTTTTTTAAAGTAGAGGTCAAGTGGGCACAAAATTAAGTGCAAATATCGATTAAACACTTTTTTAGACCAAATACACAAAACCAATATATAATTCATAAGCTAAACTTCTGATCTTTTTAATAAAAGATTAAGGGTAATAATTAATTTAAATGGTAAAATGAATGAAAATATTTTAAAGTACAAGAAAATGTCACTGTCTAAATAGACAGCGATAGATTTATATCACTGATCGATCGATCGATCATGATGACAATGACATTTTGATATTTATAAATTAGTTAACTCATATTTCTTTATTTGGAAAGGACCCAAAAAAGAAGTTGAAAAATTAATGATGATTACTTACTACTCTTAGACGACTTAGACCATCAAAATCCAATTTGTTGCTATCACCGAAAACCTCCAAAACTTCTGCTCTGGCTCGATCTTGCCACTCTGAGTATCGAGCAAGCAGAACCATTGTCCAAGCAAGCAATGCAGCTGTGGTTTCTTGGCCAGCAAAATAGAAAAGCCTGCATTCGCTAATTACTTCTTCTATGCTCATTCCAACATCTTTCTTGTTTTTGTGTTCTTCAATTTGGCTTGCATTTGATTCTAAAAGGATGCCTAATAGATCTTCATTATTGGAACCTTCACCTTTCTTCATTGCATTTTGTCTTTTCCTTATAATACCCCAAACCATATCTTGTATTTTCCTATCAATCTCTTCCATCCGCTTGTTTAATTTAGTTGGCATGTACCTACAAAAAAATGTGTACAATTCATCAAGAATTAATGTATTTAATGAAAATGATTTCGGTTATGAAATCGACAAATAAAGAAAGTAAGAAATTAACATAAATAGTAAAGAATGATACAGAGATTTACGTTGTTTAATAACAATGTGTTAGCTACTTCTACATCAATTAATTATTAGTGAGAAATATTATATAATACAGATTATAGAGGTGTCAATAAGGTAGGGTTTATATTTGACACTTCTCTAAACTTTAAGCTCATATAATCGTAAATGACATAAAATACTAATACAATTTAGGTTTCGAAGCTATTGCCCCCGAGTCTGCACCAGGGCACATCACGCCTAGACCCTTACTCGCTGATTGGGCAACAAGATCCTGTACTCGATCATTTGGAATGCTAGATAACAGATTCAAGGCATTCCAATCATTTCACTTATTAGTTTATATTTTACACCATTTTTCAAACGAAAAAAATGCACAAAGCTTTCTCCAACGAAATAGTTTATTTCTAGTGAAAGAAAAAAAAAGATCATTTTGGTCCCTAGATTTTTTGTTTGAGTTTCCATTGGGTTCTATTAAGTTTCAAAATGTTACACTTTTGGTTCTTAAGTTTTGACATTGGTTTCAATTTAGTCATTAGGTATCGAAATGCTACAATTTTATCCTTGAGATTTGAGTTTTATTTCAATTTAGTTCATAAGTTTCAAGATTTATATTATTAAAACCTCGATTTTTCACTAATTATTAATTTTCAGTCTTCAATTTTAATGTCTATTAATTAATTTAAACTATCTAAAGTGAGTGCATAGTGAAAAATTGAGATTAAAAAGGTAAATCTTGAACATAAGAACCAAATCGTGACAAACTCAAATCTTAATGGTAAAATTATAACATTTTAAAACCTAAGGACTAAATTGAAATCAAACTCAAAACTTAAGAGTTGAAATCGTAACATTTTAAAATTTAGGGGACCAAATAGAAGCTAGAACCCAAAACCTATGGACTAAAAAGTCATTACTTCACAAATTTGAGTGTACTTTTACCGCTTTGTTTTGAGTTCAGTTTTCATTTCCATCGCGATAGTTTCCGTTTGGTTCTATGTTTCCAAAAGTTACTTTTTGGTCAATTGTGTTTTCTATTAATAAATTTAAAATAATTCAATTAATTATAATTAAATTAGTTTCCATTAACTTCCATCTCTATTAAAAATAATTAAAAAAATCATCATAATTATTATAAATTAAGTAACTAAAAGTTAACACTAAAAAAGCATAAAATAGAAACTAAACTTAATATGCTATGCTCAAAGGTGCATTTGGTGGTCCAAAATATTGGAATCCAACCAAAAAATAGTGAACTCAAAGAGACACAATCGTGAACGACACTATAGTCGGTACGAACACTATGCCAATTGAGCTACGTTCATGTTGGCAATATTATTTTATTTTATTTTATTTTCCATAAAGATGAAACCAGCATTTATTAACTTGTTTTTTCTGAAATAAATGGACTGAATTATTAACTTTTTTTTTTTCTGAAATAAATTGACGAGTTATAAATAATAGCAACATATTTAAATGATGGACTGAATTATCTTACCTAAAGCCTGGAATGAAATAAACTCCCTTTGTTAGGTATGTCATCAATAGCATGGCCCACTGTTTCAAGAGCTGGAAGATCTTTTTTCCTTCCTCAAAACTGCTTCCAAAAGCAGTTCTAGAAATCACATCAGCAGCCATATTTTGCAAATCAGGCCACACATCTATTTCACAACTTCCTTCTTCAGCAGGAATCATCTTTTCCCATTTGTTAACCATTTCCCTACAACTCTTGGAGAATGCTGGAAACATATCCTGCAAATATTTCACAACTTTTTTTTTTAAATGTCATTACAAGCCATAAAAATTCTTCATTGTTCTAGTCCTCACTTTTGAAACGTGTGTGGTTCCTATGCTTTCATGAGATGGGAAACCACATTTAATTTATGAATAAGAGAATAAAGGAGGTAATAGAGTATTCACAACGTATATTCTTTCATTTAATATTAATTTGAATGATTATGTTATTGCAATTGTATTGGCTGTTCATTTTCTTCTTTAGACATTATGTTGAGCTCCTTGTCATTATTCCTTTGTTAGGAGTGCGAACAAAATCTCACATTCATCATGGATGGAAATGATCATCGATATATAAGTGAGAACAATTATTTTTATTAATATGAGACCTTTTGAAATGAACCAAAAATAAAGTCATGAGGATTATATCTAAAGTGGACAACATTATACTTGCCTTTTATCTAATTTTTCACTAGGGGTGGAAACGGTTCATGTTCTTCAAATTAAAAATGGTTTGATTTTAAATTTGAACCACATTTTTTGGTTTTACTGAGTTTTTGATTCGATTCGGTTCAATTTCTAGAAATGGTTTGGTTTTTGTGGTTTGAATAGCCACCCCTATTTTTCCCATTGCATAATACAGACATATATACTAAAGCTATGAAGCATACAAGGAAAATTTATATATGGTAACGTTCTAAATACTAATAGTCTTAGCTTCTACTCCGTTATAGAATTCGTGTTAGAATCTATAAACAAAGACTAAAATAGTCATTTTTAAAAAGTTAAATGCACCCAAATGAACTTTTTGGGAGTACATCAAAATTAGGCCACAATTAAGAATTATACCTTTAATTTCTCCATGTGAAATGCAGGGTTGATGATCTTTCTATGCTTAGCCCATTTAGACCCCTCAAGAGAGACGACCCCACCACTTCCCTTTCTACGTCTAAGAGGAAAAGAAGATGTCTTACGAATATCATTAATTTGAGAGAAAACAATCTTCACTTGTTCAGGCTCTGTTATATACACTCTTGGAGTTGTGCCAATCCATGTGAAAGAATCCTTACCTACCAATTTTCATTTTAAACAAATAATTAATGCAAATATATAATAGTAGATTTTGTACTATGGATCTTAAGAGTCAAGATTCAATTCTTTCACTCCATGTATTATTACAAAAAGGGGGAAAAAAACTATATAACATTGCTTTAGAGTTTCGAGTGAAAGAAAAGAGTTTAGTTTTACTAATTAATTAGAGAGTTACAATTCCAATTGAGTAAGTACGATTTCAAATATGAGCAATTTGGTTCTAATATTTTAGCAATTTTAAGCATAGATTAATGAATAAGAAATGAATTGTCATCTCAAATGCGTATAGTTTCGAACCCCACCATCTTTGCTATTATTAAACTAAAAAAAATCCTAATGTTTTAAAATAATTCTAATTCATCTTTATGTTTAGGCTTCATTCCAATTTGATTCTTATAATTAAACACAAGAGTTTCAAATTTGATCCCAACAATAATTTAGTTGAACCCCACAACTAAATCACTAACCATTCTTCACTCACCCAAAAACCCATCCATCTTCCCTTAATTTTGTACTAACTCAACCCCTCATACAATGAGATTATCATAGTCAACAATATATATAATGACAGTCTCCTCTTCCAAAAACATTTTTTTTTTCTCTCTAACACTCAAAACACCAAACTCTTGTACAATCAATAACAAATATAAAAAAAAAGTTCAATTGGCATACAAGATGATACATAAACTTTTGACGAGTATATCACATGTTTAAACTTCCATTCTTAAATTAAAAAGAAAAAAAAAAAACCCAATATGGGTCTAGGACTAGGTAAAAACAAAACACTAAAAAAGGAGAGAATTTTTGGAAATAGCAATCAAAGTTTTCCTCTTTCAAAAAATAGGATTCTTTTTGACCAATTTGTTTTAATGGCTCATATCTCGGCCATGATCGATACAACAAAAATTGAACTTTATCGGACATTCAAACCATTGATTATTTTGGAGTTTCTCGATGTAATTCCGGCCCAGATGAAGATGTAAAAAGAGAATTAGAGAAGAGGAATTACCGTATTTGTGGATGGTGGTATGAGAAGTAGGGGTGGTGCGTGGAGCAATATCATGGGAGAAGGACATGGAGTGCGATCTCGCTTGGTGGACGGCCGCCGCAATCTCCTTTGTATCCCCAAAGAGAAGGCGATAAGAGTTGCCGGCGAGGCCTTGGTGTCTCAAGCACTTCTCAAGTCTTTTAGGCCTAAACCAGACCCAATTCACAACTCTCCATCCCCATAATCCCAATAACCATAATAAACCCACCGCCCATATCCAATTCCACTCCATCTTTACTTTCCCCACTTTCTCTTCCTAACACAGACTACACACACACATTTATATATATATTTTTCCCAGTTGTCTCAAATTTCTAGGCATGGACTTGAACGCCCATCACAAGATAAAGATAAAAGTCTACAACTTTTAAGATCCCCTTTTTCATTTAATATTAATTGTTTAATAATCAGTAAAATTTACCCTCTAAAGAGTTTAAACCAACGGTAATAATTTTGAGAACAAAAATACAATTTCAAAACATCGTGGAACGCACACTAAGAATAACTTTGAAACGGTTGAAATGTCTTAAATTTATTTGTTGGCACCTTTGAATAATCAAGTACGAAAGTCTCGTCGTGGTGAGGGTTTGGGGGCTACACCTCCAAAACTGATTCAAAATTCGTATTTAGCATATTTACTTATTTATAGTTATTTACGATTATGATTCTAAGATTTAGAGTAGTGCGTTATATAAACTCTTTAAATCTAAATGTATTGTTTGTATATTCAAAAAACATTATCTCTAATACTATTGTTCTCCTTCTACCTAATGGACGTAACTAATACATCATTAGTGAACCACATTTATCTGTGGGTTGATTTTTTTTAATATGTTTTATTATATTTTTTAATTGACAATTTTGCAGTAGAAATCAACAAATCAACCATACATTTTGTATAGTTTATTTAGATTTAAACCTCTTTTCTATGTGACAAGAGTATTTAGTTTCAACTGTCACCTAACCTCTAAGAAAATAAAATGGTAAAAAAAGTATGATAGGAATTACTAATAGAAGGTGTTGAAAATAAAATATAAATATTTTAAAACAATAGAGACAAAAATGGAATCCACCAGCAAAAAATAAATTTAATTAACCACCTATGATAATGATTCATATTTTATAAAAAAGGGTATTTTCTTAAAATGAGTAAATAATTTAGGCTCGATACAGTGGAAATGAATTTTAAAAAAAAATCAGTTATCCCTAAATTTTGAATACTATACAATAGACATGTAAAATTTGTAATTTCAGGCAAGTTATATAATTGAACGAAAAATGATGTGAAAACCCAGCTATAATCGACAGAAAAGGCCATGAGCCTCGTCTCGGAGAAAAAAATGGAGCCACCTAATTTGTCTTCATCGGTATTTAATTCAAATTGTACCGTAAAAGAAAGGGAACAGAAAAAAAGAAAAAAAAAACATATATATATATTGTCTCCAACTGCAACGTCATTGATTACGTGGATAACCTTTCTCAAAAATTAAGACGCTGATATTTTTTTTTTTGGTTAAATTAAAGCTATGCTGGCATGTTTAATATTTTCTCTATTAATTTATTATACAAAATAGTCATAAAGTTTAGATAAAGTTTTTTCGAATGTGAACAAACTTGTTAAAGTAAAAGTGTTACTTGAAAATATTTTAATAATTTTATCGTTTAAAATAATTATCCAAATTTTTTTTAGTTTCAAAACTCTTATTTTAACCCTTCAACTTCAAACTTAGCTGGTGTTAAAAACTAGCATTCTGTCGACATTTTTATTAAAATAGAGAGAGAAAAAAAAATCACATAGTGAAGTATCTAATTTTTTTCCTCATCCAATTGATAAAAGACTTATACTATTAATTTCAAAGTTAGGGATTCTATTCTCTCACCATATTTTTGTAAAAGAAAGTACTAATTTATTATTTTTCTTATAGAAAAAAATACTTAGGTACATCTTGAGTGACTCATTTTTGTATAATCCGAGAGAAATTTATCTTATTGTTCAACCATAGTTTATCAAATGACGAATTCTTTTTTTTTCTTTATCAAAAATATTTTTTTTAGTTTTTTCTACTAATTAGAGTGAGTTGGTACATAAATGGGTTGAACCAAAAATACATTCAAGCCACTACAAGAAATTTGGACTTTGATGTCGGTTGGAAAAATTACAAACTGATGTACAATATTAATTCCTTTAGAAAAAAGAATAGATCTTTAATGTTGGTTTTAAATTGACATTGTAGGTGGACCTATAATGTTGGTTTAAAAAATTGACATTAAAGATATGATTTTTTTAGTTTTCATTTTTTTGTTTCCCTCTCTTCTTCATTTTTAATTTCCCTCTCAAGTTTTGTTTCCCACCTAACATAATTATCAATTAAAAAAATGAAAATTTAAGTTTTTAGGAGAACCCTAGCCTCCACATTTGATTAGCTCTCCCTCTTCTCTCTATCTCTTTCCTTCTCTCTTTCATGATAGCAGTTGGCCCTCCAGTCTTCTTCATCCAGCCAGTAGACTAGCAACCAACAACGGCGATGCTTTCCTCCTCCTTCTCATCCCGATCAATCACAATCTTCACAATGTTTTCGTCTATGGAAGCCTTTTACTCGTTGACATCATTCGTGTTCTTCTGAAACACATTCCTTAATCGACATGAGTTGATTGAATTTGGGGTATCCATCTCTCTGTTTTTATGATTCTAACGATGAATGTGAGTTGTTGCATCTACTTTTTTATTTCTCTTTTTTATTTTATTTATTTATTTATTTATTTTGCGATTTCTGTTGATTAGAATCTCTAACTCAAGATTTTCCTCTATTCAAAGTGAAGGAACCCTTATACAAGAGTACCTCTATGAGTGGAAACGAATCTTTCCAATTTCATTGTGACAGAATTTTCACACATACATTCTAACAAACAGATATGCATTGAAAACACTAATTACTGGCATGCTTTAAAAGATAAAATAAAAGATCGAGAGAACATACCAGTTGAAGACTCTTCTTCACAAGACTCGGTCCAACCGTGAACGAACTTCTCTCGCTACTTCTTGTCCAGCAAGCAATCACCTAGCACTACCACGGTCATCTACATGAATAGCAGCACACAAACAAAAGGCAACGAGGATGACACCACCACTCAAAGCCCTCAATATTCTCGGAGTGAGAATCCAAATGGTGGACTTTGATGGAATTAGTAGAGGGGAGGAGGAAAAACTATCGTGTATTACGAACAAGCAAGTGGGAGAAAGGAAAGACTATCCTATAGTCGGGTGCTTGGTCGTTTAGATTGGGGTACATGATCGTGTAGTAATTGCTAAGTGATCGTCTATGAAAAGATGAGCGATCGTTTAATTACGCTCAGGCGCTAAGCGATTGTTTAAGAAATCGTGGGCGATCGTTTAGGAATGCATGGGTGTGTGATCATTTAATAGGTGGGCGCTATCGTATAGGCTCTCAACACTAAGCGATACAAGACTTTCACACCGTAAGCAATTTAGCATGTCTTTGCATGTCTTTTGCAAAATGAAAACAATTCTCATTTTATTCTTCAGTTACTAGAACTGAATTGAACTTCCCACTATCGCACGAATTTGGAGAAAACTTCGGCCAATTATCTCATAACCACCCAATTATTAAAATAATGAATATAATCATATTATATTCTTAACCTATAGTTTGATATCATATATCAACTATAGTGTTTTCTCCTCTACTTGATATAAATCATATTTTATCCAATTGCCTCCAAAATAATGTATCTCATATATTTAGTCAGTCATATCATATATAATTAACCAGTTCAATTATATCATATATAATCGAACTCCCTCTTGTCAATTTGAACATTTCAAACTGACCCAAAAAATGATTCTGCACTTGTATCCAAGTTACCAAGGAGACCTTATGGACCTATGGCTCGAAGCTCCAACGGTACATAAATAGCTGACTAAACTCTTTAGCCATGAGATCCACCATCTGTTAACTGTCAGACATTCTACTAAAAACTGGCAACTGAACTCTTCTTACCACAGATATATTTCTATATCCATCGAATATAACCAATCATGAGTACGATAACTCTTCACAGATGCTCGTAAGTACAGCTGGGCCAATTTGCCGTTTTGCCCCTATAGTTACATCTCACTCCTTAAGTACCACTGATCCCTCTAATGAACAATACAACATAGTCCAACTATGTGTGAACAACTCTTGGGCCATGAGAAGGTGTGTGGTGCCACATTGTTCAAGCTCTAGAATCAGCCTTTAAGGGAATTATCTATCTACTTGCCCCTGCTTTGGGGACTTGTGTAGCTAGTTCTCAACTCCAAAATCAGACGAATCCTCAAAGTGGTAGGTTTGAGTCGGCAGCTTGGCCACTCGCACCCATACAAATCAAAGGACCGCCCTCAATGGCAGCAGTTCTCAACTCACTCAGGATTGAGGTTATATTACCTATGGTCATCCTAGTGAAGTGAAGTCTCTGTTATGAACGGTGTTATATAATGAGATGTTAACATTTCGTGGTCAGGTCTTATACAAACTCTTTGTATTGGACGCCCTCGCTCGTTTGTCCCCTACACGAATGATCAGGATCGGACCATCTGTGACAAGTCACAACACTTGTAACTATTCCACAAAGCGGGCCGCATCCGTAGCATTACCAAGATAAGGTTTCCCTCCTATATCCATATACTACAGACCATTTTGGTTATCACTTAAGAAATGATCCATTTGTATGTCACCACATACATGCTTAAGTTACATAAAGACAACTGTGAATTTTAGGTTTATTGGTTTGTGGTAAAGCAAATAAAACAATCAGATGAGCAAAATCAAGAAGTGAAGTAAATATCATATAATATATATCACAAACGTTCGTACAAACTATTTACAAACTATATAGGATACGAGACTTTAGGGCATCAATCCCAACACAAAGAACATGAGCCAGGTCAAAGGTAGTTAGTTTAGTTCAATTCATTTTAAATTAGTTCAAAAGTTGGAAATTTGCATTCACTTTATCGATACTGAAGATTCCATTGGGAAGTTGTGAAAATTTTAAGCAGGAGAGAGTAGTATAGTGATATGTTTTTGTGTTAAATGCGTAATACCGTCGTTGTACAAAATAAGATCTCTTTGGTGCTTTCTTAACTATGTTTCTAAGCTTTTATAAACGATTTTAGTTCGAAACTTGAAGTTAAATGAAAAACTACACGTTTGTACTAATAATTTCGGCTTCATAGGAACCAATTTATCGTGATTAGCTTGCGGCTGATAGTAAACCGAACCACCCATCATCTAGAAAGATCGGTGCTCGCCTTGTAATTCAGTCTCAGTTTCCGGTTTTGTCGCTATGTTTTTCATGCTTTGCCATTAATTTTGAATAATCCTTTGCTTGGTGGTATCTGATGCAAGTAGAAGTGAGTTGATGAGAATTGTGTTTGTGGAAGTAGACACTGTGCATAGACCTTTTATAACAAGATAATCGATGTTGGTTTTTAACCGATATTATATTCCTATAATATCAATTTTAAACTGACATTAAAATCTAATTTTGTAGTAGTGACTGTAACTCTTTCTTAAAGCCTTCATTTTCCTTTCGACTCATCGTAGTCGAACCACTAAAACCTTTATTTATTTATTTATTTTTGCTAATCTTCCCATTTTATTTTTAACTTATGGAGAAGTCAATGAAAAGTCATTTTAAAACAAGTTTGTCCAAAATTATGGGTTAAAATAAAAGTTTTCAAACAATGAATGCATAATTGAAACTTAATCTAAAGTTTAGGAGCATAATTGAAATCCACTTTTATTATGTGAATTGGTGTTCTTTAAGTTATTAATTTATTGTTTCTTATTTTCTATTTTTTAAGGATTAAAAACAATAATATGTTTGATAATTATTTTAGTTTCTTATTTCTTGAAATAAAAAACAGAAATAGTAACTTGCTTGATAATTATTTTTGGTTTCTTTTTTCCCTTCTTTTATAATTATATAATTTAGTTATATAACATAAAAGTATATAATATGCATCAAAATGCATTAAAATGAAGTTATCAAAAGCTTATATTATCTACTACAAATCAATCCTGATGCAAAATTAACAACAATAATAAATTTGGTTTGATCCTTCAAACATCTCCTAAATTTGATCTGTAATATTATTTTTCACTTGAATCATTTGTCTCAAATGAATTCATCTTAGATCCAACTCAATTATATTATTTTGTGAATCCATGTCATAAGTTTTGAAAAACAAGTACGTACTCCCATGCCAATAGTCTAATATAAATAAAAATAGAATAAGAAAAACTACATACTTTTTGTAGTTTCTCAAATTTGACTCTTTTTTAGTAATTTTTTAAAAATTTAGAAACAAAAAACAAAAATGGTTACCAAGCAAGTTTCTAAAAAATGAAAAACAGAAATAGGAAACAATAGACAAGAATGGTTATGAATAAGTTTCTTTATTAAAAAAATGAAACACAAAAAACAAGAAACAAGAGACATGACATCATTAAAGTAGCCTTTATATGTCACCTTTTAATTTTCATTTTAATATATGTAAAGCTAATGTAAGAATTGTTTGAACAAATTAAATTTCAATAGTAAAAGTGAAATTTTCAAAAGTTTAGAACAGTACTAAAATTTACCTTAAAAGTTTAGAAGTATTTTTTTTGGATATTTATAATAGATAGTAAAATAAGAGGAAAAATCTAAAAATATATTACATCTTTTAAATATTTACAAATATGAAAGTGTTGACTAGTCAATTTTTTAATTTTTCTAATTTTCAATTTCATCTTCCCTTGCTTTGTCTTTTTGCACACCTTGTTTGTCCCTTTCTTTTTTTCTTAATTTTTTTAATTATTTTATTTTATTTTATTTTATTTCTTTTCCTCGGTTTTTGATTCTTTTCTTTTTTTTTTTTAATTTTATTTTCTTTCTCCGATTTTTACGCCTTCCTTTTTAAATTTTTAAATTTTATTTTCTTTCTCTGGTTTTTGCTTTCAGTTTTTGCTTCTTCTCGTTATTTTTTATTTTTTTATTTTCTTGGTTTTTGCTTTTTCCCTTTGCTTTTTTAATTTTTACTTTTCTTTCATTTTTTCAGTTTTTGCTTCTTTTTTTTCCTCCAATTTTCTTTTATTTTCTCCAATTTTTGTTTATTCTTTTTTTTTTTCATAAGAATTATGAGGTTGAATTTCGTACTGAATTTCGTACTGAAGACTTGAAAGTATCCAATTCATAAGTGACTTAACACCAACAAGTCGATCATCAAGTTTTATTATTATAACGAAACATTAAATATAAATAGAAAATGAAAATGGATATGAAAGAAACTACTTTTTTTTACTGCACAAATTTGGACTATTTTTAGAAGCATTTCTTAAAAGTTTAAAATAAGAAACGAAAATAGTTATTAAACAAGTTTATTTATCAAAAAATGAGAAATATGAACGATATCAAAAAGGCTAATCACTTTTTTTTTTTATAGGACTTTAAGAGTATGATGTCTATCAGAAATAAATTTGAAAAAATGGCATAGATGACCCAAAATGAAGTGCACAAATTGAAACATTTGTTAATTTATGTACCATAATATTTATGTACTGATAATATCAATTATTAATGACATTAGTGATAGAACTTAGATAAATATCAGTCAAATTCATGTATTAGTGACATCGAATTTAGATAGATATCAACAGTAGAAGTCTATTAGTGATAAAAGTATATTATTTATAATCATGATAAAAGTTTCTCAATAATAGTTATTGATAGATTTAAGTGTTAATCTTTCAAAATTGATATTTGTTGGCGTTTTGGCCCTTAGTCTCAAATTAATTAATTTGAATTAATTAATTAATTAGTATTTTGATGATAACAAATTTAATTTTGTTTACGGGTAATTTTATTGTTTTGAATAGTCCATAGTGGAGAGCTGAGAACAGCGATTCTGACGCATCTTGAATCACCCAAATCGGAGTTCGGATGAAAAAGATATAGCAAAAAGAAATATAATGAAGAAATATCCGAGACGATGACGTGACAAATTAATTACCAAATTGGACCAATTAGAGAGTGTCGCTTCGAATTATAGAGTGAATAACACATGGGGTTTCATATTGCAATTGGTGAATTTTAGTTTTTAATTGAAATAAAAGAGAATGAAAAGAAATTGATTTTGTAAAAAAAAATGATTTTGTTAAATAAAAAAATGAATTTAAAAAATGAATTTAATATTATTTTATGCTTGTGTCTAACAGCTAGTTTTGGACAAATGGTGGACTCTTATTTTATTTTTATTTTTATTTTGTGTTTTAATAGAAATGATTTTAAAGGATATATTATTATTATTATTATTATTGTATCCAATGGCTAGTTGAGTTTAAATCTCTACTATTCAATTTAACTTTTTAAACACTCCAATGATCCAAATTAAAATCAATTTTTTTTCCTTACTTCCCTCTCTTTTTATACTTTATATTCTCCACAATTATTTCAATTTTTTACATTTTACAACCTTCAAAATTAGCACAAAAAAAAAAAAAGAAAAGAAAAAAAAGAAAACCACCATTGTTATTCTCTCTACAAGCTTCCACTTTTCTTTCTTTTCTTCTTATTCTTGAGAGAAATTTCTATTGTATTGTGAGAACTAAAGTGTGTGAGCTCAAGCTTGTTACCCACTCTTTTTAGAGAGTTTTATTTTGTGATGGAAAGCTTAAGAAAAATTTAACGGTTGGATCCTAACCTATGGAAAGGATCGGGTTTACTCTTGAACCAGTAAAAGGTGCAAGGTAGCGGTTCGACTCTCATCCATAGAAAGAGTCGAGAAATCTCACTATAAAAATTACGGTGTCTTCTCCTCTAACTCTTTACTCTTTTTTTTTGCATTTAATTTTAATTGCATGATTTTGTTGGTTGAGATTGATTGAGTATATTGTTATATAATTTTTATCAATCTTATTTTTTAGTAAAAATTAGAGTTTTTATTAATTAATTTAAAACTATCTAATTAGATCAAATTGTGCACACTTTAAGAAAATGTTAAATTAACCCTATTCACCCCTTCTAAGATTGTCATTATCCAACAATTGGTATCAGAACAAGGTTGCTCTCTTGAAATTTAATTTTCTTGATAAATTTTACTGTTAGAGCATTATGACAAATCTAGTAGCAAATAAAATTGTTGAAGACCAATCTACTTCTAGACCTCCTTATTTTGGTGGTTTAAATTATGCATATTGGAATGTTAGAATAAAAATTTATTTGCAATCTATTGATTGTAATTTGTGGTTAATTATTGCTAAAAGTCCTTATGTAGTCATGAAAAAAGTTGATAATGTTGATAAGCCTAAATTAGAAGAAGAGTATGAAGAAAATGAAATGAAAAAAATGTTCTTTTAATGAGCTATTAATTGTTTGTGTTGCACTTTGAACAAAGATGAATTTAATATAATACCCATGTGTTCTTAGCTCAAGAAATTTGGAATACTCTTGAAATTACTCATGAAGGAACAAATAGAGTTAACGAGTCTAAAATTAGTATGCTTGTTCAGAATTATGAATTATTTAAGAAAGATGCTAATGAATTTATAACAGATATGTTTACTAGATTTACTAACATTATCAATGCTTTGAAAGGAGTTGGTAAGGTCTATAAAACATCCGAAAATATTAGGAATATTCTTAGGTCTCTACCTAAGACTTGGGAAGCAGAGGTAACAACAATCCAAGAAGCAAAAGATCTCACCAAACTTCCATTGGAGGAACTCTTTGGTTGACTAATAATTACAAACTTTAAGCAAAGACAAATATCATAAACATTTTAAAAAATTAAAAAATCACAAATTAATCAATACAAAGTAATTAAGCTTTAAACAAAGACATATATATATATATATATATATATATATATATATATACGGGTCGGGTTGGGTCAACCCAATTTTTTTTAACTAACCCGCAAACCCAACCCAACTTAACAAAAATAGAAAAAGTTTAATCAAACTCAACCGAAGAACAAAACTAACCCAATCCAACGCTTACATTTGGGTTGGATAATCTAGGTTGTTCGGGTTGTTAGGTTATTTGAATACCTCTACTCAATAGATTAACTCATTTAATACATATTACAATTGTCTTCTACGAGTTTTTATGTTTTGAAATCGATCCAAATTTCTTGAATGGAAAAATATGATTATGAGGCTGACAAAGACTTTGTTGTCAGTATGCTCTATGAATTTGATCTTAAATAATCATTATATTTAAAAAATCTAGTTCTTAGATCAGGATCTACAAGTAGTTCTCCTAAATTTATTTCTATATAAAATCTATTAGAATCAGGGGTATGTTTTCTTGTTGAAGATGATGACTCTATGGTCTATTGTTAATTTTATTTTAAAATATCTCTCCACATTGATATAGAGTTAACTCTACAAAACTATTATCAATAAAAGCATTATGATTTATTACATAGATTTAAAAGTAATAAAATTAAAAAGATTGAGAAAAATTTGGAACTTACTTGTTAATGGTACGATACTTATATCCAGACAGGAATGGGAAAATTATCTTATAACTTTAACTCTTAATTAAAATAAATATATGCTAATTAATAAAAATCTAAAAGTTCAGATTTAAAAAAAGTTAAAATACCTTATCAATAGAATGTTGTTGAGACTTGAGCGTGGAACTTTGGGTTGAAAAAAATATCTATAATAAAAAAAATTTGTTGCTGATTTTTTCTTAGATTTTTGTTGAGGTGATGGCTAGAAAATTTAAGTTAAGTATTATTTTTTTTCCGGTTAAGAAAACCTAAATTCCTTTTTCAATATTGTCTTTTTTTAAGAAAATATAGTCTTTTTTTTATTATCCTAAATTCCCTTTTTAGGCAGACTACAACAATAGGATAGCCCTACTAGAATTCGATTTTAAAAGAAGCATCATCATGTACCTCATTACCACAACACCACCTTTTTGGTTTTAGCAAAAATGTTGGTTCTTTTATGCATATATTGTTAAATATTATAAAATATTTATATACATAATAATATCAAATATTGGTAATTAATTATAAAATTAAAAGGAGACATGAAATATTTATATACATAATAATTATAAATTTTGTATTAAATTCTTTATTCTAACATGTAAATGTATAATACCAAGAAAGGACAATAATCCTCCACACTAACTTAAATAATGAACCTTAAAGTAAATTAGAAACAAAAACTTCTAGGAAGACCATTTTAATGTTTTTATTATAAATATTATATAAACCCATTAGATGTTCATGCTTAGTGTCTATTGATCATGTGTCATGTCTTCATTTTTCAAAGTGTTGTCCATGTGTCCCAACATTACACATTATCGGTGTTCATGTAATCCACCCCTACTTGCCAAATTGCCTATAAATAGTGGCATTTGGTAGGTTTTGAAAGACATACATTGGGTAAATTCCATGAAAATTAGAGAAACCGAAGAATTTAGAGAAATTTTTTATTTTTTATTTTACTAATTTATTTTATTTTGTTTATTTATATATTTTGTTTAATTTATTTTATTATTATATTATATTATATTTATTTTAATATTATATTTTATTGGTATCTGTATTCCCGTTGTGCTATTCAAGTTTACAACACGTTATCAACACGAGCTTCTTTCATTTCCCCTGCTAAATGTAGGTCCTAAAGATATGTCACTTTTTCCCTCTTCGTTATAAATAATAAATTAAATGTTGTTTTGCATATTTGACATAGATAAAATTTCTAATATAAATATAATATTTTGTAGTGGTGTTACTATGAAAAATATTATAAAATTAGAATTTTTAGCATTTGATATTAATAGTAATAATTATTTTTCATTAGTGCTTGATGCCAAAATTGTTGGGGTTGATGTCCTAAATCTCGTAGGGTCCTATAGTTTGTAAACCTTGTATGAACAAACTTGTAAGTGATTTATAATATATGATATTTTATTCACTTTGTCTATGAAATATGTGATATTTTAGTTGCATCAATCATAAACCAATAAACTAACATCCAAGGTTATCGTTGTAACTTAAACATATATGTAGAGACATATAGGTGGATCATGTTTAAGTGATAACCTAAGTGGATCATGTTTAAGTGATAACCTAAATGGTCTGTAGTAATCATTCGTGTATTAAACATGCGAGCAGGAATATTCTATACAAAGTAGTTTGTATAAGACAAGACTATGAAATGCTTAATCTTATTATATAACGTTGTTCATAATAGAGACTTTCATTTCACTAGGATGACCATAAGTAACATGATCTTAATCCTGAGTGAGTTCTGAACCCCTGCCTATGAAGGCGGTCCTTGGGTTTGTATGGGTGAGAGTGGCTAGATCGCCGACTCAACAAGCCTACTATTTTGGGGATTCGTCAGATTGAGGAGCTGAGAACTCAACTACACAAGATGGAATTCACTCCTTTCCCGAAGCAGGAATAAGTAGATAAATTGCTCCCTTAATGTCACACCCCACACCAGATTACCCTCTTAACCTGGACAGAATGGTGACTGCAGCAGTTACCAACCCTTTTGCTGGCACTTACTGCCTAACTTACCTTAAAATAATATTTAAAACCCTGAATTCATACATAATAACACAGAGCTTAACACATTTACATTACAGGGTTTCACAACATTGTTTTTACATAGATAATACAACGTAGTGAGCCCTATCAACAATACTAGTCACTAGACAGACATAAGTGTATTAATTAATACAGGTCTTCGATTACGCTTCCTTCAACCTGTTTCTTCGAGTGGCAGAGCAGTTGCAGAAAAGTCTTTTGGGAACTGACCACTACCTGAAATAAAATATTTGAAAACGTGAGCTAGAAGCCCAGTGAGTGACTTAATATAAATATAAATCTCATGCTCAAAACCGAAAGCTTGGAATCATAATACTGAAACTAAAGTATACCATGCAAACATGTACATAAAACCTTTAAAACTATTGCATTTGAAACCTGAATCTCAGTTGAGAATGAACATTCATTGCTCTATTTCCCAACGCCAAACCATGGCCATATGAGACCTCTACTTTGACCTGTTCACATTAAACTATGGCTAAGAGATACCCCTATGTCGATTTCTTTCAATATATCGATGGGCATCTCAAGAAATTTCCTTAAAGCATTAGCATTGATAACCACTCTTAAACACCATTAAAGATCATTATTCTCCAGTTGAGAACGAGCATACATTGCTCTAGCTCCCAACGCCTGTTATCGGCCAAGAGACCCATATTTCAACCTTCTTTTGCTGGTGTATGGCCTAGGAGATCCATACTTGGCCTTTCCTTCAAAACTACCCACGTGTACGTGGAGGTTTCTATATACCGTCACCACCTTAGGTACATTTATCCATATACCTTTCTTACCTTCAGTACTCCTCTTCATTGTGTTTAGGAATATCAACACATGTACTTTAGCAATCTTAGGTATATAAACATAGCACACCAAGCTAAATTTTACTAACGCATGCTTCATACTCTATAAAATAAGTTGGCTTAAATCGTGTTGAATTAGCATGTAAAACTATTGGCATGTGTTAGATATGGAAAACATACTTGGAAAAACTCATATATTAGTAACATCATGCATTGATAAGCATTCATAAGCATTAGCAATTCCAAACTATCCTTCTAGTCTATAAGAAGATACGACTGTCTTTATCCTTAGTTGAGAGTGAACTACTAAATCTAACCCTCAACGTCAACCTTAGTCGGGGAGAACTCTTTTGTTCAATCCCTCGACGTCGTATTACCTACGTGCACGTGGTTATAACTGAGTACCGTCGTACTTTATGTACCAGACTAGGATACCTTCTCATTGTCCTTCAGTATCCTTAGGTACTTCTACTCAGATACCTTCTCAAACGTCCTACAGTATCGAGCTGCTAAGATACCTTCTCAAATGTTCTTCGGTATCAAGTTGGTCTGTTACCTTCTTTATTGTCCTTCGATACCAAGTTGATCAAATACCTTCTCAAATGTCCTTCAGTATCGCGTTTAAGTAAAACTAGTCATAAACATTTAGTTGAAAGGATACATTCTCATTGTCCTTCAGTATCCGTCATATAACTAGTAAAAAACATTTAGTTGAACACTAAAGCTTAGTGCTCAAATCATCATACTAATTCATCCATCATACTGGTTCATCATGAAAAATGAGTTACTTAAACATACTGAAAGTATTTGGACAAGATAACATATCTACATCAATCCCATGGAAAACATGCTTGACTTAGCATGAGAAATAGTTTCACAAATATGTTGCTTGGCACATCGTTTAAACACTTAGCATGAGAAATATTTTCAAAAAAATCATAATTTCTAAATTATTAAAACAGTAAGCCATTATGTAGTCACTCACATTCGATGGCCTCTTAACGGGTTATACGCCTCTTCTAGCTCTTCTTAGCCTGAAAGAATATAATTCCCGATTAAACTACTTAGAAATCTTAGCAAAATACCTCAAATAGTTCATTTACTAATGGAACTTTCATCGTCAAAGACTGCCTTACTAGCGAGATCCCCTAGAGCGACACCAGCGAGATCCCCATGAGCGACACCAGCAAGATCTCCTTGAGTGGCACCAGCGAGATCTTCATGAGCGACACCAGCGAGATCTCCATGAGCGACACTAGTGAGATCTTTATTACTAGCGATGCGAGCGATACCAGCCCAAATTCTAGCGAGATTTCCTTCATTAGCGAGATCCTCTTCACAAAATTAGCGAGATCTCCTTCATTAACGAGATCCTCTTCACAAAATTAGCGAGATCTTCTTCATTAGTGAGATCCTCTTCACAAAATCTCACTATAATCTCCACGGTGAGCTGTTTGTTTGTTCTTCCCAAGCAGCTGTCTGCTTATGCACAGATTCTCTATTACAAATTTAAAAATCCCTAACTCAAAATCCAGACATCTTTTGAAGAAACTTCCTTCTACAAACATGTTTAGAATTGAGTTAACTTTCTTAATTTCAGCCATAAATTTCTTATAGTTTGGCCCAGAGCTCTCAATCGTCACCTCAGATCCTGATTAACTCGAGATTTTGTCTATTCAGTAATTTCATCACTATCTATTCTTTTTCTCCTGCCATCTTTCTCCAGCAAGACAACTTTGAAAACTAGATTCTCCCAGCTTTCAAATGGCACTGATTTCACTAAATTTGCTCATGTAGATTGCTAAAACCAAACTTTTGAAGTTCCTTTTCCCTTTTAATCTTCCTGCCGCCTCCCAAATTCAAGGATTAATCACCACGTGTCAAACCAATAAGTGAGCTTCCTTATTTTGTGTTTTCCTTTTCCTTTCTCTACAACTTCTTTAAATAACATGGATTTTCACTTATATGATATTTAATATATATTCCTTTAGCTAAACTTGCTTGTTTAGGACACTTTGAATTCGAGGTTTACACTTAGCTACACAAGAGCTTATTTCTCCTTACTTCCAGCCTCTAACCTTCCTAAAACATGGCTTCATTTGACTCATTAGGAGATATCTCATTACTTACTCTTATTTAAAGTAATTAGGGTTTGGACTTTACAAATTCTTCCCCCCTAAAAGAAATTTTGTCCTCGAAATTTGCTCGAACCTACTTATAACTTAGACTTTGACAATGTCTTTTGGTCGTAAACTTTACAACCTTCTTCCTTTCTTTCTTCCTCTTCTTTTACCATGCTTTCGCTGTGTTACTCTGATATTATCTTTGTTCATATTAAATAATACTAGTATATATGAACAACTTGGTTATCATAGTTCACTGTATTTGTCACGTCCCCTAGTGACTCTTTCATTTTCCACTGAGTCATAGTTTTTATTTATTACTAAGGTGGTTGTTTTTCATTTCCCAGCACTGGAACATTCTTTTCTAGTTGTCACACCTTTGAATTACTTGCTAGTTGTGAAGTCATATTTGTGCCAACTAGACTTCTCGACCTAACCAAGAGCACTATTTTAGGATGTCCTTTCTGTCCACACTTAGGGAAACACATTCTTTGTACTATAACATTCCCAAACTATGGTTTACCATACAGTATACATAAGGTTTTCTTAACTGTACCAGTCCCTAGCTCAGTTACAATTCAAACTTCGAGCTATTACCTGGAACATAAGCAAACCTGGCCTTTTCCTTTTTGTCTTCTGCTGACCATTTGTTCCTTACTTTTATACTCAATCACAACTTTTCCCTTATTTGTACAATTTGAGTTCAAATACCATCATACCTTAGGTACTATTGCTCAGATACCTTGTAACGTCCCAGATTTGTACGCATACAGGAAATTAAATATCAAATAATAAGCAGGACGAAATTTTATTTAAAGGGGTTGAAATTTAGAAGGAAAAAAAATAAATAAATAAATTGGAAATTGGAAATTTATTCATTATCCAAAAGATAATGAATAAGGGAGCGAGCGGGAGCGAGAAAGTGGGAGAGAGCGAGAGCCACACCAGCGAGAAAACTGGAGAAAATGAGATTCTGAGAAGAGAGTTGCACGATCGAAGAAAGAATTGGAGAGCGAGAAACCCAGCGAGCGATGCTAGCGAGATTGAGGCTGGCGAGAGTAGAGAGAGCGAGATCCCTAGAGAGAGAGCGAGATTGAAGGAAAATTGGAGAGAGCAAGAATTGTAGCAAGGAAATTGGAGAGAGTGAGAGTAAAGATAGCTATTCTTAGCGAGACAGTAGGAAAGAGCGGGAGCGAGAGCGAGAAAGCTGGAGAGAGCGAGACGGAAGAGAAAATTTGAGAGCGTGAATGAAGAGAGCGGGATTACCAGCAAGAAAGCTGGACAGAGTAAATTCCTAGCAAGAAAACGGGAGAGAGCGAGATTTTAAGAGCAGAGTGAGCGAGATTTGGACAGAAGCACAAATTATGCGTTGAATTTGGCCACGATCTTATAGATTATACATCGAAAAACCCTAAAATTGAATACAAACAAAGAATGAAATGACGTAAGGGCAAACGTTAGCCAAGATTAGGTGTCTTATTGAGAGGAATCATAAACCATATAAGTAATTTTAAAGAAGCCACCCTGTACGATGATTTGTCACACTGAGAAGAGTTGAAAACTACTATAATAGGACCCTTTGCTAAAGATTTAACCCATTCTCAAACAAATCTCACTAACAAAGAATCGTGTGAAAGAGTAAGTGTGAGTGAGGAAGTTCTGTGAGATTAAAAGAGAAGCTTGGGAGTGCTGTCCAAATTTCCTTCTAGTTTAGAAAGGGAAAGCTCTACTGATCAAATCATAAAGAATAATAAGGAATAATTATATCACCGTCAAGGTAAGTAGTTTATTTCACCCTCTCTTTAAATGTTCTAAGGTAGTGTACCTTTATTATGTTGCATGGTTATGTTAATTGTTATATTGCATTACATGTTTAGAGCATGTTTCTCTACAAGGGACCCCATGCATTATGTTTGTTCACGATTACGTTAAAATCAAGTTTTAATTAGGTGTAAGTTATGCTTCCAGTCTAATCTTACGTTTATGTTAATGGTTGATGTTGGATGCGATTCTGGTATTACTGACTGCATTACCCGCTAATCATCAGATGGGTTAGTTTCCGCTTAAGTCCTCATCTTCCTATCAGGGCGGAGAAAATTATGCTTCTAGGGCTGACAGGGCATGTATGGTTGCACCCTTCCAGGCCTAATCTTACGTTATGTTTATGCTAGAGACTAGCAGGGTATGTATGGTTGCACCCTTCTAGTCCAACATTATGTTTATGCTAATGGTTGATGTTGGTTGCGACTTTGGCCCTACTGACTGCATGACCCGCTAATCATCCGATGGGATAGTTTCTGCTTAGGTTCTCATCTTCCTATCAGGGCGGAGAGATTTATGTTGGAAGCATAACGTTTATGCTAATGGTTGATGTTGGATGCCACTCTGGCCCTACTGACTGCATGACCCACTGATCATCAGATGGGTTAGTTTTCGCTTGGGTCCTCATCTTCCTATCAAGGTGGAGAGATTTATGTTGGAAGCATAACCGACCACCACATGTTATTATACGTTTTCGGTTCCAATCATATGTTTTCATGACATGTTGCTTGTGATTGTGCATTTGGTCATTACCCTACGTGAGAACTACTTACTGGGTATATTATATACTCATTCTATATTTTTACAGACTTTGTAGGTAAGGACATAACGTAGATGGCAGAGTTGGACGTCGCTCAACTGGCCAACCATCAAATTCACTCAACAAGGCTTCCAACGTTCACAACGGCAAGCAAAAATTTCCCAAAACACTCAGGGCATAAGTCACAACAGGAGAGTCGAACATTCACATATTCTAAGTGTAGAAATTGTGGAAAACACCATCAGGGGCAATGTTTTCAGAACATAAGGGTGTGTTTCAACTGCGGCCAGACGGGTCACTATGCAAGGGCTTGCCCAAAATTCATTAACCAAGTATCAACTGCCCAGGCCACCCAGCCTACTAGTAACAAGGTTACCAAACAATAGAAAGGACGGGTGTTTGCTGTTACACGTCAAGAGGCAGAAAATCAAGATGTAGTGGTTACAGGTACATTACCCATCCTTGAGTATTATGCCTTCACTTTATTTGATTCGGGCTCTAGTCATTCATTCATATCTACAACATTTGCACAACATGCTCAATCAACATCAAAGCCCTTAGGCTACATTCTATCTATAGCTACTCCTGTCGGAGTATCTATGTTGGCCCACTCAGTAGTAGAAAACTGTGAATTGTCAGTATCAGGACATAAACTAGGGGTGACCCTTATCAT
>NC_052359.1:80667040-80694120 GCF_009727055.1 Benincasa hispida
TCAGTCGGGTTAGTTTTCGCTTAGGTTCTCATCTTCCTATCAGGGCGGAGAGATTTATGTTGGAAGCATAACCGACCACCACATGTTATTTCACGTTTTCGGTTCCAATCATATGTTTTCATGACATGTTGCTTGTGATTGTGCATTTGGTCACTACCCTACGTGAGAACTACTTACTGGGTATATTATACTCATCCTATATTTTTACAGACTTTGTAGGTAAGAACACAGCGTGATGGCAGAGTTGGACGTCGCTCAACTGGCCAACCATCAAACTCACTATTATAGGCACATGCATTTTGTACCACCACGCTAATGTTTTATGGATCCTGGTGTTTTGACAAATAAATTTTTATATAGTTTTTCTACCTAATTAATAAAATTTAGATATGTTCTTTGAAATTTCAACCAAAACTCATCTCATGATAGAAAAGTCTAAGTATGCATGTTGTAGCGGTCGGATCATAAGGTGTAAGGATCCGGGCGTTACATACCTTCTATGTGTCCTTCAGTATCGAGCTATTCAAATTCTAAGGCAAAGCCTCAGTACCTTCTCTATGTACTTCAGTACTGAGTTATTCACATTCCAATCTAAGCTCCAGTACCTTCTTCGTGTATCTCAGTACTGATCTATTTATACTTACTTGCTTGCACATTCTTATCTCTTAATAACGTAGTTGCCCAAACTCATTCCTTACTAACGCATCCTCATGGTCATTTTAAGAACATAGTATAAATACAACATCAATGTGAGATGCGTTGCTTGGTAACTATTTGAGAATAGTTGTCATAAACAGCTTTTAGTAAGCATACATCGCTAAACATTCATAAGCTTCAACAATTTACTTAAAACATTTAAAGCATTTAGAGTCATTCATTCTCGCTACTGAAACCATATAACCAAGAAATACAACCTAGTCTAACCAAAAATCACATTTGCTGATCGTGGCATACAACTGTTTCTTTCACAGTGTCTGCAAAACTATCCTCAAATGGTTCCCGTGATCTTCCCTACTGCTTGAATACACCAATATGTCATCAAGGTGACACTCTGGATCTGTTGTAACCCTTATTTATTAATTCCTGTATCTGAACTTTCAACTCCTTAAATTCTTCTGGTACCATGCTTAATGGTACCTGAAAAATAGGTGTTTCTGGAATTAAATCAATAGTAACCTTCGACTTCCTTGTTAGATTGTAAATCTGATAACTTTTCCGGGAAAACATCCAGGAACTCTTGTACAACTGGTACATCCTCAGGTTCCATCTTCTCATCCTATAAAACCATCATATGGCTAAATAGACTTCACACCTTTTAGTTAGCAGCTTCTTAGCCTTCACTACTGATATGAGGCTTCCTGAAAGTATTCCTTTGCTTCCTACAAATACTGTCTTTTGTGTAATAAATCTCTCGAACATCATCTATCCTTAAAACAATTCATATGGTTGTAATATTTATTTGGAAAATCCATGCTCTAGAGTGACATCAATTCCAGAAAATCTAATGGAATCACTTCATAACTATACTTATCAACAACTACTCCAGAGCTTGTAAAACTCTTATACTATTACAACCTCTCCACAGCATAATAATAACTACTTAGGGCATGCTCTCTACAATCTTTCCTACAAACAGTGCAACATGCTAGATAAGAATAAAAGCATAGCACCATAAGCAACTATTTCGTAAATATACTGGTATATAAAGTTACTTTACCATTCACAACATTAGGTGACTACTCTGCCTCCCAGTAGGACACTTCATAAAACCCGCCCTAACGCTGAGGTCGTCCTGCTTCCTTTCTCATTTTTCTTATTTTGAATTCCTTCCTCGGCTCCTGAGCCACTAGGCTTATCTATCATCTGTAAAGTCAGGCCGTGTTCTATCTGAACTCCTCGACTTAGCTGGCCATTCTTTCTTGAAATGTCTTGCCTGTCCGTACTGGAAACATACGTTTTTCCCTTTATAACACGTCCCTCATAGATGCTTACCACAATTCGTACATAAGGGTTTTCTTATCCGTACCAGCTACCAGCTCGGTAGGATGCCAAAACCTTGATCTATCATTCATACTAATCACAAGTCTTGGCTTCTCTCTTCCTACCCTATGCTGACTTGTAGCTCTCTGTCCTTTATCAATACCTATTAGGTCATTCTCAATACCGTACTTCCTTTCCGAATCTGCCAGAATGGATTCAACACTTTCTGCCAACCTCTTGGCGATCCTGTTAAATATTATGTCCTCTAACTAAGGATCTGTTCTTGTCTGCGGAATCCTCGACTTCCCCTCTGAAATCGTTTCCTGATTTACCGGGTCTTTACCTTTTCGATCACCTACACTTGGATTCCCTCAAATCTCGGAGGTTCTAAAGATAGGGCCAGGGTTCCCGTTGTCTGTCTGCCTGCACTGTTTGCCATTTTTCTTAACATCTTCCTCTTACTTAAGTAGTACGCATGCTAAGGACTCAAGACTCAGACTTATATATATATAAACCTTTCCCCTCTCTTCCCAAAATCTTTTGCTCTAATACCAACTTGTCACACCCCACAGCAGATTACCCTCCTAACCTGGACAGAATGGTGACTGCAGCAGTTACCAACTCTTTTGCTGGAACTTACTGCCTAACTTACCTTAAAATAATATTCAAACCCTGAATTCATATATAATAACACAGAGCTTAACATACTTACATTACAGGGTTTCGCAGCATTGTTTTTACATAGACAATACAACCTAGTGAACCCTATCAAGAATACTAGTCACTAGACAGACACATGTGTACTAACTAATATAGGTCTTCGATTATGCTTCCTTCAACTTGTTTCTTCGAGTGGCAGAGCAGCAGCAGAAAAGTCTTTTGGGAACTGACCGCTACCTGAAAGAAAACATTTGAAAACGTGAGCTAGAAGCCTAATGAGTGACTTAATAAAAATATAAATCTCATGCTTAAAACCGAAAGCTTGGAATCATAATATTGAAACTAAAGTATACTAAGGAAACATGTACATAAACCTTTAGAACTATTGCATTTGAAACCTGAATCTCGGTTGAGAATGAACATTCATTGCTCTAATTCCCAATGCCAAACCATGACCGTATGAGACCTCTACTTCTACCTGTTCACATTAAACTATGGCTAAGAGATACCCCTACGTCGATTTCTTTCAATATATTGATGGGCATCTCAAGTAATTTCCTTAAAGCATTAGCATTGATAACCACTCTTAAACACCATTAAAGATCATTATTCTCTAGTTGAGAACAAGCATACATCGCTCTAGCTCCCAACGTCTGTTATCGGCCAAGAGACCTATATTTCAGCTTCTTTTTGCTGGTGTATGGCCTAGGAGATCCATACTTGGCCTCTCCTTCAAAACTACCCACGTGTACGTGGAGATTTCTATGTACTGTCAACACCTTAGGTACATTTATCCATATACCTTTCTTACCTTTAGTACTCCTCTTCATTGTGTTTAGGAATATCAACGTATGTACTTTATCAATCTTAGGTATATAAACATAACACACCAAGCTTAGTTTTAACCCTAATGCATGCTTCATACTCTATAAAATAAGTTGGCTTAAATTGTGTTGAATTAGCCTGTAAAACTATTAGCATGTGTTAGATATGGAAAACATACTTGAAAAAACTCATATATTAGTAACATCATGCGTTGATAAACATTCATAAGCATTAACAATTCTAAACTATCCTTCTAGTCTATAAGAAGATACGACTGCCTTTATCCTTAGTTGAGAGTGAACTACTAAATCTAACCTTCAACGTCAACCTTAGTCGGGGAGAACTCTTTTGTTCAATCCCTCGACGTTGTATTACCTACGTGCACGTGGTTATAACTGAGTACCGCCGTACCTTATGTACCTGACTAGGAAACCTTCTCATTGTCCTTCAGTATCCTTAGGTACTTGACTAGGATACCTTCTCATTGTCCTTCGGTATCCTTAGGTACTTCTGCTCAAATACCTTCTCAAACGTCCTTTAGTATCGAGTTGCTAAGATACCTTCTCAAATGTCTTTCGGTATCAAGTTGGTCCGGTACCTTCTCTATTGTCCTTCGGTACCGAGTTGGTCAAATACCTTCTCAAATGTCCTTCGGTATCTGGTTGGGCGAATACCTTCTTAAATGTCCTTCGGTATCACATTTTAAGTAAAACTAGTCATAAACATTTAGTTGAACACTAAAGCTTAGTGCTCAAATCATCGTACTAGTTCATCCATCATACTAGTTGATCATGAAAAATGGAGTTACTTAAACATACTGCTATTTGGACAAGATAACATATCTACATCAATCCTATGGAAAACATGCTTGACTTAGCATGAGAAACAGTTTCACAAATATGTTGCTTGGCACATCGTTTAAACACTTAGCATGAGAAATATTTTCAAAGAAATCATAAGTTCTAAATCATTAAAACAGTAAGCCATTATGTAGTCACTCATAGTTCGATGGCCTCTTAACGAGTTATACGCCTTTCCTAGCTCTTCTTATTCTGAAAGGATATAATTCCCGGTTAAACTACTTAGAATTCTTAGCAAAATACCTCAAATAGTTCATTTACTAATGGAACTTTCATCGTCAAAGACTGCCTTACTAGCAAGATCCCCATGAGCAACACCAGCGAGATCCCTTAGAACGACACCAGCGAGATCCCCATGAGCGACACCAGCAAGATCTCCATGAGTAGCACCAACAATATCTTCATGAGCGACACCAACGAGATCTCCATGAGCGACACCAGTGAAATCTCTATGAGCGACACCAGCGAGATCTTTATTACCAGTGATGCGAGCGATACCAACCCAAATTCTAGCGAGATTTCCTTCATTAGCGAGATTCTCTTCACAAAATTAGTGAGATCTTCTTCATTAGTGAGATCCTCTTTATAAAATTAGCGAGTTCCTCTTCAAAAAATCTCGCTATAATCTCCTCGGTGAGCTGTTTGCTTGTTCTTCCCAAGCAACTGTCTGCTTATGCACAAATTCTCTGTTGCAGTTTTAAAAATCCCTAACTCAAAATCCATACCTCTTTTGAAGAAAATTTACTACAAACATGTTTAGAATTGAGTTAACTTTCTTATCTTAAAATTTTAGCCGCAAATTTCTTATAGTTTGACCTAGAGCTCTCAATCGTCACCTCGGGCCCTGATTAACCCGAGATTCTATCTCTTCAGTAATTTCATCACTTTCCATTCTTTTTCTCCTGCCATCTTTCTTCAGCAAGACAACTTTGAAAACTAGATTCTCCCAGCTTTCAAATGGCACTGATTTCACTAAATTTGCTCATGTAGATTGCTAAAAGCAAACTTTCAAATTTCCTTTTCCCTTTTAATCTTCCTACCGCCTCCCAAATTCAAGGATTAATCGCCATGTGTCAAACTAATAATTGAGCTTCCTTATTTTGTGTTTTCCTTTTCCTTTCTCTACAACTTCTTTACATAACATGGATTTTCACTTATATGATATTTAATATATATTCCTTTAGCCAAACTTGCTTGTTTAGGACACTTTGAATTCGGGGTTTACACTTAGCTACACAAGAGCTTATTTCTCCTTGCTTCTAGCCTCTAACCTTCCTCAAACATGGCTTCATTTAACTCATTAGGAGACATCTCATTACTTACTCTTGCTTAAAGTAATTAGGGTTTGGGCTTTACACTTAAGGACTGATTCCGAGTCTTGAACAATATGGCGCCTGAGAAGGGTTTAGTCATAGTAGGACCATGATCTATTATTCATTAGAGGGATCAATGGTACTTAAGGGGTTAGATGTAACTATAGGGGCAAAATGATAATTTGGCCCAGTTGTACTTACGAGCAATTTGTGAAGGGTCATTGTACTATTGATTGGTTATATCCAATGGACATAGAAATATATCTATAGTACGAAGATTGTACCTCTCAGTATTTAGTGGAGTGCCCGACAATTAACGAATGGTGGATAAGGTAATTAAAGAGTTTAATTAATTATTCACGTACCATTGGAGTTTCAAGCTACAGGTCCATAAGGTCTCTTTGGTAGCTCAAAAAGATTTAGTTGAGAATCAGTTTTTGGGTTAATTTGAATTGTTCGAATTAATAAGAGAGAATTTAATTATATATGATATAATTAAATTAATTAAATTATATATGATATAATTGACATAATGTATTTGACACATTATAGTTTAATTGGAGGAATAAATATTTGAACGTGATTCAAATATATTTTCTATGTATTAGATTCATAGTTGTGAAATTTAATATAAATATGATTTATATTAAACACCATGAAATAGAGAAAAAGAATTGTAGTTTATATTGTATATGATGCAATATTAAAACTATAGATTATAAATATAATATGATAAGTTGGTTATCATATATATTTATATTATTTATTATTTTGGATGACTAATCTATTTTTATCTCTAACCACCTTAGTAGGTGGTTAGGTGGTTTTTGTGGCAAATGGAATAAATAAAATAAGATTTTATTTTTCCAAATAATAATCTACACGGAATTATAGAGTATATACGATATACTCTTTACACTACACGATTAAGTAGAAGCTATACGATAGTTCTTCCTCAATCGTCTTCCATCTCCAAACTCTCAAACTCCCTCCTAACCAAAATAGTCAGAGCCCACCACCACTCAAGCGTTCTCACCTCGAACATACCGAGGAATCCAAGTGGTAGTGTATTCAATCTTTTGGTTCAAGTTTTCTTAAAGAGGGTCTTCAAGTTTGTTGTTTATTAGAGGTTCGTGATAGTTTGAGGGATTTACGAAGAAGTGTTCTTCAAAGGTATAATCACTCGATCCCCATTTCTAGTTTAAAAGCATGCTGTAATTTTTTGCTAAAATGCATAATCTGTTGGTGTTTACTGTAAATTTATGTTTTCAATAAAAATGAAATTTGGACGATCCGCTTACGCTCATGAATCTCTTTGTAAACGAGTTGCTTAAAAAATACACCTAGATGTCATAAAAATGTGATCATCAGAAGACAATTTTACTTAAAGCTCCTCGTAAATAGATGCACTTAAGACTCCAAAATTTTAAATCAATATGTTAGAGAAGACATTTTTCTACATTTCGGATACAATAGCAATATCGAGAGAAATATTTTAAAAGTATTATGCGATGTCTTCTCGTTATTGAATGAAATAACGAATTATTGATTAAAAAAAAAATATGAATCTCAGCCAACTAAAACAACATTCCTTGAAGTGAATGTTGTAAATTTTAATAATCTTGAATGAAATATCATGAATCTCGACCAACTAGAACAACAATATTTCTTGAAGTGAATATTGTAATTTTTAATAATAATCGTAGTCGAAGTCGTGGTCGAGGTTGAGGTCGTGACCATGGTAGAGGAAAAAATAATTATTATTTTCGTTGTGGTCGTTCTAATAATTCAAATTTCAAAAGAATCACACAAAATGATGATCACAAAGGAAAATCTCCCCAAGATAAGAGTTAAAAAAGTGTTGAAAATAAATGTTTCGATGCAGAATGACTAGGCATTGGTCATGTACGTACATTAAAACATTGAGTTGAAATTTTGCATACTAGGATAACAAATTTTGTAAATATCATTAGTATCACCAAAAGAAAATAATAATAAAAACAAAGGACATATGAAACTACTATAAAATAGGGTTTGCCCATTAGCGCATTCACAAGAAACTCAGATAACTAAATTCATCAAAGGTTTCAAAAAAATGGTGAGGCAAAGAGAAATTATTTTGGTTGAGTATGTTGGCATTCATAGCAATGTGTGAGGGAGTAAATGAGTATGACTTCTTGCGAGTTGTGTTTCAATGGCAGCCAGCCACTTGTGGTGTTGCGACGAAGCCTTATCCTTATTGCTATCAAACCCCACAAAATAGATTCGGCTTAGACTATACAATGGCCAAACCCAATGTTCAGGTAGTCCCTTCGATATAAATCAGGTAATTACATTTTGGTTCCCAAAGTTTGATAATAGATTGATTAAATGGGTGGTTGATTTAATTTTATAACTCTTCCTGTTTCAACCTCCTCCTTTTGTCTCCCTCCTTCAACCCTTTCCCTCTTTCTCAGTGAAGATAATACAAAAGGAATTGATGATAAAGATAACAAGACCTCCACATATCTCCACCATAGTATGATATTGTTCACTTTGGGTGTAAACCCTCATAGCTTGCTTTTTGTACCACCCAAAAGGCTTCATAACAATGAAGATAATTGTCCTTACTTATGATCATTCTCTCTCTAACCAATGTGGGATTTTGTTAGCACTCTAACAATCTTCCCTTTGAACAAAGTACCATTTTGAACCTCCCTTCAAAAAAATCTGTCCATGCCCACCCATGAGAGCTTGCTCTAATCCCAAGACAACTCTAGTTCATTTTGGATCACTTGCTCTTCATCTTGAAACAGGCTAGTTCATCCCAAGTCAACTTGCTCTTCTATCCCAAGGCACATTTCGTTCAAACATCCAAACAACTCACACGAGCACGAGCACATATCACACTTGTTCTATTCAAAGGTAGGGAAAACTACAAGGTTACCCAGATAGAGCACGAACAAGGATCACTAAATTTCTTACCCACCCAGCTAGATTTATGCCAAGACCAATTATTGGGAATTTATACTAAAATATAAAGAAACGCAGAAACTAAATTATATCCTGAATTTTCATCTCCAGAAATTAGAGCAAAAAAAAAAAAAAAAAAAAAAAAGTTAACAATCATAGAATAACAAATAACTAAGAAAAGGAAAAAGGAATAACGACACCAAAAATATATAACAGGTTATACTAACCACAAATCTCTTACCAAAATAGATCAAACAGTCCAACGCAAACGATTTGGTTTTGCTACAATATGGTATATTGGGATTAACAAAAAAATAAAGAAGCCTAAAATTCAAGAGAATACATATTTAAATTCTCTCCATTATTACTGTCGCACCCAAAAATGAACGTTAAAACCCAGGAATCTGCACTTCAAAACTTGCCGCTTCAAAGTTGGTCACTCAGGGCCCTCTCTGTTTTTTTCTTCAACATGAACATATATATAAGTAACCTAAGGCCCACAATGGGCTCAAGCCCAAAAGCTTTATAAAAAAGAACCTTTAGCATGAATTGGGTCGGGGTGTTTTTCCCCCTCAATTTTGACTTTGGTCAAAATTATATATATATATATATATATATATATTCTATTAATATGGAGTTTTGTCACCACAATTAGATAGACTAGATGAAAGCCAACCAATTGAAGGAGATAGTAGATACATTATAGTTACAAAAAAGAGAAGATTTAATACCTGACATAGCAGGCATATAAGGGAGAATAATAATAATAATCTAGCCTATAATAACAATAACAACAACAATAGTAATAATTATATAATATATATATATTATATATATATTTGGAGTATACATCAAAGGTTGGACGAAAGATTTTGACTTTAAAGAAATGGATAGATGTTCTAATAAATAAGTTATACTCAATGTTGATATATTATATTAACTTTTTTGTTAACAACTTTTAACAGTATTTTGGGTTATAGGGCCCAACTGATCAATTCTTTTAACATATCAACAGTAAATTTGAACATTTTAGAAGATAAAGAACCAACTATATTATTACGATTTTTTTGGTTCAGCTATGCAGGAATGATATGATTCAAATATCAAACATAACGGTTATCAAAAGGAGCCTAAGAGATTAGGAACGATCCTTTGGTTCTTTAACCCAAATTAAACTCTCTCATATATATAACTTGATATATATTACTAACTCCAGGTTAAGGTTCTAGAACCCAGACTGAATGAAATGTGGGGAAACGTCATCACAGGAGACAACCAATGGCTATGGAAACCTGAATGGGATAAGCATGGAACTTGCATAGAAGACATTTTATTTGATCAATCAGGATATTTTGAATATACAATGAACACACTCTATTATTTCAATCCTGAGGAGATTCTAAAGAACGGTGGAATTTGGCCTACCCAAGAAGGATACTACACATTGGATGAAATTAAGAGTGTAATCAAAGCAAGAACTGGAAAATTACCAGCCGTTGGATGCAATTATAATCATTGGACTTCATATCAACAATTGCATGAAATAAGCTATTGCGTCACTAAAGAAGGTCAGACTTTTGTGGATTGCCCCTCCAATGCCAACAAATGCAATGGTCATTCCGCCATGTGGTATCCCCCTCCCTACTAGTTCATCATATATTGTAGCAACTTGTATAAGCTAAGGATAAATAATATGAGAATCATAAATTAAAACAAAATTATATACGTATGATTATGAAATTACATTTTGGTTTTTCAGTTCAATTATAATTATTTGACAGGCTTTAATAGTATTAAAAGAGAAGATATGGAAAGAGAGAGCGAGATATGACATGTTTGAGTGTGATTCTAAAATTTACTTTTGTCATTTTTAAAATCATTTAGAAAATGATTTTAATATGTGTCTGAAAGTGATAGTTAAAGTAGTGATTTTAGAAAAGAAGATTTACGTACAATTGATTTTGTAAAATTGATGTTGTAAAATTGATTTTTAAACGATCAAATTGAGCTTGGTTCTAAATTTTTTAAAGTGTTTCTAAATTTTTTTAAGTGATTTTCAAATATTTAAAAGTGAGTTTTAATTATTATGTTTGGTTCCAAAAGTAAATTTAGAGTTACCCAGTTATTCAAAATTGTATTTTCTATTTGAGAAATTATTATTTAACTAAATAACTATGGTAAATATTTATTTATTGTCTATTTTATTGTTAAATTCTTATATGCATGGTTGATATTTTGTGCAATGTGAATGTTTATAATAGATATTGAAAAAAATTCAAAATAAATATAATTGTTTGTTTTATTAACAATTTTGAGCAATGTGAACAATGGCCGTCATCTTTTGTTCCAATATTTAAAATAAAAAAAATCACAAATAGCTAACCAACAATATTTTAACAAAAATTGAATTAGATAACCGTTGATTCCTGGTTAATCAATTAATAAAAAACACTATGTTGAATAAGAAATTTTGGATCAATTAGAAGTTGCCACGTCATTTACTAAATTAATGATGAAATTTCAAATCATTAAATTTGGGCTCGATTAGGAGTTGACATATGATCCGAATTGAAGTTGACGACCAATTTCGATGACGCCACCTTGTTTTATCATGACCGTTGAATCAAATAAGATTAATTTGGCCCAATTTGATATTATTATTTGGGTCAAGTCCAACTAAGCCCAAAAATAGGTTGAATTTACAGGCCCAAGTACAACTAATTGGGCCCAAAGGCCAAGCCCATAGATCAACCAAGCCCAAATCCACCTGTGAACTTTATAAATAGAGAAGCTCTCCAAATGTGGAGAGGTCAGCAATTCTACACTCCAGAAAACTTAGAGGGAATTCACTCTTGAAGCTGACCACGCTTGAAGACTGAAGTCCTGGAGATACAAGCATTCTGAAAACCAAAGTTCTTTGAAGATACAAGCATTCTAACCATGCTTAAAGACTGAAGTCCTTTGAAGATACAAACATTCTGATCACGCTTGAAGATTGAAGTCCTTTGAAAATGCAAGCATTCTGAAGGCTGAAAAAGATACAAACATTCTGAACACACTTGAAGACTGAAGTCCTTTGAAGATACAAATATTCTTCCAAGACTCGAAGTTCAAGAACATCCACACGCCCCACTCCTATACATCAAGCATTCAACCGAGAGAGAATCAGAGGATCAAGTACTAGAGATTGAACCACATCGCATAAAATCAACATCAACTCCAACTAAGTTCAACTTCACGAAACAAGTTTCTCTAGAAGCCTCGTGCGGACACTAATCTTCTTGAGGCCGATCATCCAAGAAATCAACAAGTCCAAAGGCCGATCGTCCAAGAAGATCATCAAGAAAATCAACGAACCCAAAGACCGATCATTCAAGAATATCAACCAACTTAAAAACTATAGTTTATTTTAAGAGCATCAAAATATTATGTATTAGAGATTGTATTCACTTTTCACAAAATTAATACAAAAACAAAGTTCAAGTTTCACGAAATAAATTTCTCTTAAAATCTCGTGCGAACACACCTATCAACTAATTCTTCAAAAATTAATTTGAAATAATTTTAGATTTTTCTAAAATCAATTTTAGCTCATGCCAAACAACATCATTATGAGAAAATGTGATTCTGACAAGAAGAAAAAGTGACTCTGACCATCTCAAAATCACTCTTAAACATACCCTTAATCATTTAAAATCAATTTTAAATTTACAGTTTTATAATACTTTTTGCTATTATGCAACTCTCACAAAAATAATGTGTGTAGGTCCACCCCATGACTAATTAAGTATATATTCAAACTAAAAAAGGTAATAGTCATCTCAAAAGTATAATTGGAATTTCGCTTCTTAGTCCAAAATTCCCAATTTTGTTATATGTTCTTTTAAAATTTATGGATTTATTTTTAAAAGTTAAAATGCACAGTTACATTAATTTTGTTTATATATAAATTTAGTATTTTCATGTTATAAATTCATATAAATGTGAAATTTGAATGTGTATATAACATCACATATTATTATAAATTATTGTAAAGTATGTATGATGACAATTATATATATTTTATAGCATAACACTTCGTTCATAAAATTAATAATAATTGATCATAATTAATCAAATATTTTGTTGGTAAGTATAATTATCTTATGTATTACAACTGTATTAATGAACACATTTCAGGATAAACCTTTTAAATTTACTACTAATAAACACATCTTTGAAAACACTAAAAACATGAAATACAATTTTTTTTTTTTAAATTACTATATTCATTATTTTTAAATTTTTGTTATTAAATCACCGAGCAAACACACTCTAAAACTATAAGAATTAAATTAACAAAAAATTTAAACAATAAGATCAAAATTGAAAATATACTCAAACATTAGGGACAACTAAAACATACCTTAACCTTGACTATTAATTGTTTCCATTAGTGAACAACAATGACATGAAAATGTTCATGAATGGTATCAATATTCTATTATTAGTTTGTTAACATAAAGCTGAAAAATAATTAAGTAAAATAATTAAGTAGCCAAATTTTAAGTGGCAATATATAAAGTCAATTAACTTACAGAACTATCAAAAGATTCAAAACCCAAATACGAACAAAAGGTTTTCAAATTATGTTTCACACAAAACGAAAAAAAAAACATGTAAATTAGGCTTCAAATTTCTCCATCGAAAATCATATAACCATAAAATCCTCATTCAGAACCATGCTGCTCCATATCAACTCTTCCTTGATAGCGTTTTTATATACAAGTTTTTTTATTTGTTATATGTTAAAGCTTTTTTTATTAATATCAAATTATTATAAAGAACGATTATAAAATGCTATGAACTAATAAAAAAAATAAATAAATACTATGAACGGTAAACTATAGATGTCGAACAGTTGTTGCGTCGTGGAGGAACTACTATCGTAAAAGCAATGATGGCGCGACTTCAGTGACAATCGCACATTCAGTTTCAGGCGTGCTTTCACCGAAAATTGGATTGGAATGGAGGAAAAACAATGCTCATAACAGATAAAGGAAGATCAGAAATCAGATATTAAAAAACAATAAGAAAAAATGATGTTCTATTACAGATCTGTGTATGAATTTATGAAGAAGATGAAGCATATGAAATGACTAGGGCTGAGGAGAAGACAAACGAGCATGATGGGAAGAAAACAGTCAATGAAACCAAAACTCATTTAATATTAAAATGTTTAATTTTTAGGTTAAAAAATTTAAATGGATAAGTAATAAAAAGTTTTTTCTTTTTCCTGCAAGTGTGGGAACCTGAACTCACCAAATAGACGGCGGCGGCGACACGTGCGTGTGGTGAAAGGGTTATTCTTCCACCACCACCACACTTTGGAGTTACCTCTAGCGCCTTGGTATTTAAATATGGGACAACATTCTCCCATTCCTTTTAACTTTTGTGAGGGCCTAGGCCTAAGAGTCATTTCCAACAATCCCCCACAAATGATAAATGATTGTTATAGTAAAATTAAATCAAAATAAAATATTTGAAGAATATGTTTTGAGGAAAAATAAGAAAACAAACTTGAACATCAATATCTAATGATTTGAATTGATGCATAGTGAAGCGGGGCAACAACTTTATTAGAGAAAGTGAGTTACCTCTTGAACTGTCAATAACATTGGTTGAGACCCTACAACATGTTTTACTCCAAGTATTTTTCCTTGATTCCATGATCTAGGGTGTGCTAATTAAGGTCATGCACACAAACCTTGGGTCACTGTGAAATTTCTAGAAAGAGACCCTTAAACTCTTTCATAGAAGATGACCACACCTTCACTATCACATCAAATGCTTCATCAATTCAGTTAGAGACAAACCACTCAAAACTAAGCTATGAAGACTTCATCATTTAGTCCGTACTAGGACCAACTTCATCAAGTTTGTCAAAGACAAACCACTCAGATACTGAGCTATGAATATTTCATTATTTTCCATCAAATCCATATTAGGACCACTCAAAGAAAGAGCTATGGATTATTTAAAGGTTTTACTTTTATCCATTAAGTTCATACTAGGATCACCCAAATAAAGAGCTATGGATCATCAAATCTATCGCAATAGATCTCCCAGAAAAAGGGTTATGGACCATCAAGTCTATCACAATAGACCACCCAGATGAAGAGCTATGCACTACTATAGGGTTTTAAGCCCCATGTTCACTGAGGATTCTAAAATTATTTTCCATGTTAGTCGTTTGTTTAGATAGTCAGCCAGATTCCTCTTAGATCTTACAAATTCCAAGGAAATAACTCTTCCATTTAATAACTGTTTCACAGCTCCATGTCTGAGACAGATATGCCTCCTTTTGCCATTATATACACTATTCTTGAAAATTCCTATGGCAGTTTATAAGTCACAATGCACTGAGACTTGTACTGATGGCCTCCACAATGGTACATGTCTTATTAGACTTCTAAGTTGCTCAGCCTCTTGTCTTGCTAACTCTAGAGTAATAAATTCAAATTCCATGATAGATCTAGCTATGCACATTTGTTTTGTAGACTTTAACGATATGGCTCCTCCTCCAAGTAAGAATACATATCCATTAGTAGAATTGACCTCGTCATTATCTGTTACCCAATTTTCATCACAATCTTCTAAACAACAGGGAATTTATTGAAATGCAAACAATAGTTTATTGTGCCCTTAAAATATTTCAACAAATGACGAAGAGCACCTCAATGATTTTTATTAGAATTATGTGTGTATTTACTCAATCCACTTATAGCGTATGCAATATCAGGTTTGGTATAGTTCATTAGAAACATAACACTACCTATGATTTTTGCATATTCAAAATGAGACACACTATCTTTTTTATTTTTTTTAAGACTTATACTAGTATCATAAGGTGTTCATACAAGAGGATCATCAAAGCAATCAAATTTCTTTAATAGTATTTCAATATAGTGTGATTGACACAGAGAAAAATCATTTTTCAGTTTTTCTTATTTTAACATCAAGTATTACTTTAGCTTCCCTTAGATCTTTCATTTAAAAATGTGACGATAATAACAACTTGGTATTATTTTTTACCGGTATGTCTATTCCAAAGATGAGCATATTATCAACATAAAAACATACATTCACACACTCTACTCTAAACAATTTTGAATAAATACACATATCAGAGGAATTCACCTTGAACCCATTATTTATTAAAGTATTATTGAATTTTTTATACCATTGTTTGGGAGCTTGTTTAAGACCATAAAGATCTTTTTTAAGTTTACATACTTCACTTTCCTGACTGGCAACTATAAAACCTTCAGGTTGTACTATATAAATTTCTTCTTCTAGATCACCAATAAAAAAAAAGCTATTTGTACATCCATTTGGTGAATTAGTGATGCGTTTTGTTATTATGATGAAATAATGGAGTAGAATGCGATGGTGGAAAATGCATTGTGCATGTAAGTTTTCTCAGCAAGACCCAAGTATAAATCCTACTGAGTTGCTTGGTAAGCCCAGGGTCGAACACAGGAACTAAGGAAACAGTATGCGATGATAATTTTTGACTACTTTGTAGTAACAAATAAAGCAATGCATTGGTTGGTAAGTTGTTTGAAGTATAAAAGCTATGCGACGGATTTGAGAAAAAAGTTAATAATACGAAAGATGCGATGAGTATGCGGGGGAACGAGTTAAGAAGGAGTTTAGCTAACACTTCCTTGGATTGCGTTCATGTTATGCGATCATGCTACATACATACAACAACAAATCATCTCTCAATGCAAATGCTATGGCTACTAGTTTTAGAATGCATGCGATGTATGCGATGGTGTCTATAGGACCTACGTTTAAGCCTCTATTCTTGTCTATACGATGACAAATGACACACACATACACAAGGCGACCGCATACTACCATAACCTATCTCTAGGGTACATGCGATGCATGTTGGCAAACAAAGTTTATCTCTAAGTCTCTATCTCTTGCTTATGCAGATCTAATCTTGCTCTTTCGAGTCTAGATTCTAACCTAGCTCTCTCAAGTCTTAGGTTCTTTCTTTAGACTCTCTCTCGTGTAGCTCTAAAGGGGTGATGGACGCAACATAAGACAAGTTGATCGCATGCAATGAAGATCCTAGGTCATGTTAGCTAAGTACTTCTCAACCCATTCGACAGTTTTAGCTACTCATGCATATTTTAAAGAGAGTGAACAGATGTAGAAATGCTTCTATATATATATATATATATAAAATCGAAGTACAGAATGACAATGTGAAATAAGGATAAAGAGCCTGGTAGCAATTTCTTGCTTCCCAAGGCTTTTACACTGTTCTGCTCTACTCTACTCAAAAGATATTCTTGCTCTCGCAAGAGTCGGGCCTCTCTCTGTTTTCCACACTCCTTGGCACTCTCTCGAGCTGACCAAGACGATCTTCTAGCTTCTTTTCCCTTCTCTCACTTCCGCCTTCTAAGTATAAGGAATGAAGAATAGAGGCTAACTATTATCGATAATGGCTCAGCTGGAATGAAAAACCGAACCTTTAATGAAGGTGGCCTTTTGGTATTTATAGCGCGTCAAGGTGAAGAACTTTTCTCTCAAATGATTGCACTGATTGGATGTCATTAATTCTCTATCTGATGCACCAAATATTTTGTCATCGAAAAGTTGAGTGTACTTGCTACAGTATGTTTGTTAATGGCTTGTCAACTTAATTCAGAATCGACCGTCATCAGCTTTCTATCCCGTCGTGATTTATTAAGCTTTCACCTTTGATGCGCCGACTTTATGCGGCCACCTTCTTGAGCAGGTTTTCACGAACACAAATGATCGTATAGCCTTGCGGTCGCAATCTTTTATGCGCTCAGACGCTAATTTTCCTTGATTCGCAATTTCACTTTGCGTGAACGCATTTTCCTGCATAAGTTGAAATTTGGCAAGCGTTTGCTCAAAACTTTTTATTCCTTCTCCGCAACCTTGCGTTTAGCCCTTGAGAATATGTGTCATTCAAAACAATTCAAGATTATGCAATTACTTATCCAAATGCAACATTAAACCTGGTTACGCTCTTCGTTTTGGCTTACCCCCACGTGTGTCATGCGGGCATCCAACCTCGGTTGCGTTCCATATTCATCTCAACTCATGTCTTGCTTTAATTTGATTTTGCGCCCGATAGAGGAGTTGCGTTTATTGCGTTGGTCCTGGCGACTTACCTTCATTTTGGCTTGCCCCCATGGGTGTCATGCGGACATCCAACTACGGTAAATGCTTTCATAAACTTAACTCTAATCAACATGGGTTTCTCTATTGCGTTGACAGTGGAGTTGTTATTTTCATTTTTTTTTTTTTAAGAGAATGACCGCAATGTAATGAACGGCATTCTCCGAGACCGTTGTGCCACCTCAAACTTAAGTGGTGACAGCGTTCTCACTGCAAGCTAAAAACAAACTCATACAAGAATGTGAATAACAAATGTTTGAGCCAAGGGTTGCACATAATAAAACTATAGACTTTTCACCAATTGAAGAAGCTATTAAAAGTATGGAGACCCTTGTGATACTAGTTAGAGGAATGCAGTGAATTATTTGTACCATTATAGATTGCATTGCAAAGAACCGGCAATCAGACAAGGAGAATTTCAAAAAGGATAATACGTAAAAAGATAACAAAACAGAACCTTAAGTAGAATAACGCATGCGATAATGAGTTGGAATTCATGCGATTGAAGCCATGCGTTGAAGATGTGGAGGATTCTTCCGTTGTTAACTGCGCACCGAGGAGAGTTATTATCGCACCTAGAGGAGCAAACGCACTAATAACCAAGGAAGCAGTGCATATCCAAAATAACAATAATAAAAAAATAATAAACTAAACTAAGAAAAGCAACATAAAGATAGAGTAGAAGACGTCCCTGGAGAAAATTGAGTATTGTCACCGAAAGGAGTCCTCCATGCAGGAGATGACTCTCAACTGGTCAAGGGGCTCGCCCTGACCATTGGAGCTTCCAGCAATTGTTTGGAACGCATGATGGTTGAACATGCGCCTAAGACTGCTTCCAACTGATACGAGAAATAGCCTTTCTATCTCCAGGGTTAATATTTGACTTTCGACGCATTACGCCTATACTTCAAATATTGTTTACAGCTTGGTCGCACAAGCTACAATACGCCTAAGATTGAAAGGGTGCCTGCAAAAACACAAAACTTCACAAAACATTAGCTGCCAAGTCCCCGGCAACGGCGCCAAAAACTTCTTGGAAGAAAAATTAGGGACGGATGGGATTGTACATGAAATCATGTGTTAGACATGGCTTAAGCTATGCGTCTGAGGTCATGCGTCAGAACGAAAATGTGTTAATCTAGTATGCAATGACCACGCGTTCCTATCACAAGTTTTCTTACGCTCGCAACAGGTATAACGCGAACGCAAGTTTCTCGAGTAATCCGAGGTCGAACACAAGGACTTGTCACTCAATAATGCTTGTGAAACAATGAGTTTGAGGCGATGAATAAAAATAAAAAGAAGAAGTTTAATGGATTTACACACTACTCCTACTCCTAACTAAACAGATTGAGCAATAGAAGACTTGCGATGAGAATAGGTAGATGCCCAACAACCATTAACGCATAGTAATGTTTATTATCTTAAATCGCCCGAGTAATCCCAGCTTGTCACACTAACGCATCACACACCTCTCGGTGGTCAGCCGTATGACTATATCTCTAGAGTGTATGGTTGCGTCGAGCATAAGATTGTGCTTACCTTTAGGAACAATGCATACTTTGCTTTAGTGCGTTCCATCTCTTATCTTTTCAGGCGGTTAGACGCGACTATTTAACTTATAGATAAGCATTGCAACAACCCATAGACAAGCGTTGCTATAGCCTTTCACCAAGAAAAGAGGGTCACTATACTTGCACAACGCACATCTCTCGGTGGGTTGCTACATGAGTCCTATCTCTAGGCTACACAGTTAAGTATGCGATCGTCTTTGATAAATAAAAGATGAAGGTAAACGATGATAAAGATAAAGATGATAAAGAAGATGGCATTGAAGGAATCAAGATATGCATTGATTACAAAAATGTCTTAATATCTTAAGCTAAAATGTAATACAATACAGAGGTCAGAAGAGAAATGAAGGACTCTGCATCAAGGCTGCCGGTGGTGCCATGGATGAATGGTGGAGATGTCTCTCTCGAGCTCTATCTCCGGCGAAAGCTCCAGTCGTCACTCGGTCTGGTTTGTGGAGGTGAAGAATTCTCACTGAAAATCTTGCTCAAGCTCTCATCTGTGATCACAAACCTCTTCCTTGAGCTAGAATTTCGGATGCTTTGAAATGAAGGTAGAAGGGGCTATTTATAGGGTTTAAACACCGACATCTATCATGATTGCGTTATGGCTTACTGCTGCTTTTGTCACGGTATGGGCATTGTCACACCGTCTTATCTTGTTGATACTCCCAAAGTATGCATCCGAGCTTGATTCAGCTAAAGTTATCAACGTGTTCTACCCATCTTTCGATCTTTTATTATGACTATCACTCCGTGGCCACAATCTACAAGTGATTACCGTATTCGCTTTGATCACCACAACTTCCATTTGATGGACGCATGTGATCACCGCATGCATTCGTCTATGCAATAGGTCGATTTTCAGCGCATGCGTTTGTCTTTGCGTTCGCCTGGCTTCAACGCATGCATTTGATTGTGAGTACTTATTTCCAACGCACGCGTTTAATTCCTCCGATGGCTTCAAAAATAGACATTTTGGCACAGAGTAACACATAATATTGGGTTAGTGAGGATTTAGGTGCTAATCGACGCAAAACTCAATTTTTCACAAGTTCTAAGTATTATCACCACATTTTCTACTTGTTAGCCCTCTTAATTCTAAATAAACGGCTGATAATAACTGGCATTTATGCCAGTTATCAAAAACTAAAGATTTTCTTTAGAAAGTCGATCGCCTTCTTCTTTCCTAGATTTCTCAAGGTTGCCTTATTCAAATCCTATGTACCAAAATCTCCTTAATTCTTATCCAGGTCTCTTTTTGAATAATTCCTAAAATTTAGGGACCGCAAGTTTAACCTTCAAAAAGACTTTACTTGTTTCCAGGGCATCGCATGATTTATTTCATAAAAACTTTTTCAATTGGGGTATTTCCAAATGATTTTTATCCTTGCGTATTATAGACATATATTATTTTATTATTTTATTTTATTTTTTTTATGACCTTACACTGATCCAAGTGCCTAACCTTTGTTTTGGCTTGCCCCCACGTGTGTCATGCGGACATCCAACTACGAGCAAGGTGCTCTTCCTCAGTCTAAACTCATGCCCATTTGGCAGTAGAGTTGCGATCATTTATTTATGCGTTGATCACGATTCCTACCTTCGTTTTGGCTTGCCCCCACGTGTGTCATGCGGATATCCAACTACGAGTAGGATCTGATTGCAACGTTATGATATTTTTTTTATTTATAATTTTTTTTAATGCCTAAAAATAGCAAAATAGAAAAAGAATACCGCACCCTCAAATTTAAACCCAGCAATGTCCTCATTGCTGAAAGATTGAAAGAAGTTATGTGATGCTCTTAGAAAATTCCGTAAAAAGTCGGTTTGAAAGGAAGCTGGCAAACCACTAACTGCTAGAAATATTTCATGATATGACTGTCCTAAAATTAAGTTGACTCTAGTATATACAAAGAAAATAGAGGCATGCGTTTCATCATTGAAATCATAATTGGCAAAGAAAAATAATGTGGTGACATACTAAATTAATCAATGTTAAATGATTACGCCGACTAAAGAGGATGCACTAATAAAATTTTCAAAGTTAAAATGCGACACGAGAATGCAAAATTTGGAATAGAAAAAGTCAAGGAAAGATACAACCCCTAAATTTTCTTTGTCGCCCGCATTATTTGTGGATGCATCATTCTCTGCGGCGAATTGCTCCCTTCGATTGCGGTGGTGGAATAAAGTAGTTGCGTCTTTCGTGCAGCTCCTCCACAATCGTTCACCTCGATCGTTGCAAAGAAAACATTGAGAGTGTCAAATAACAGACAGAGTTAACAAAATCATTTACCACGATCGTTCAACACGATTGCGGTGCCAATTTTTTTTTTATAGAAGAATGCAACGGATAACGAAATGATAATAACTGTAAGAAGATAGAGATACGTTCATGAATTAAAGATTTTAACAGATACTTCATAAAACTTGTGTCCCTGATGAATTTGAATCGCATGATTGTGCAGGGACCGCCCACTTCTTTTTTTAGTTAGAGTTCCTTAGGTACACGGAGGCGACCTTGCGATGTACGTCTTCTTCGCGATATATTTTGACTCTTTGTCCGTTAACTTTGAATCCGTTGGTCCTGTCTTCATTTGATAACTCAACTGCGCCATGTTCAAGAGGTTTTTTGGCATGAAGACCTTTTTCAAAAAAAAGATATTGTTGTCGTTTTTCCCTCAAGACATGATTCATATGGAGGTAGGGAGATGTCTTCTAACTGATTTAGATGACCATTTTTTTTACCAATCTCTCAATCCTGTTGAGATTAATGTGACCAAGCCTGAGGTGCAAAAGATAAGCGTTAGGGGAAATTTTCCGCTTTTTATTATGAGTTTCAGCCATTTTAAACATCTCTCTATTTAAAATAGCTTTTGCTTCCGTTGGTTATAATATGTATAAGTTATTTGCAAGTCTAGCAGAACAAATATGAACACCTCTTGAATAAACAAACACTTCATTACATTCAAAAGATACACTATATATATTCTCTAAAAGACAAGAAATGGAGATCAGATTTCTTTTCATCTTAGGTACAAAGAACACATTTTTGAGTGAGATAAAAGAATCCCCAAAAAACAACTTCACATCTCTCACTACTTCAGCTGAAATGACTTCATTTGTGCCCACCTTGAAAATCATCTCATATTTAGAAAGTCTTCTCCAAGAACTAGTTTCCTGTAGAAAAGTACAAACATGATTAGCGGCGCCTGAATATAATATCCAAGTAAGATGAGAATTTTCAACTATACATGTTTCAACAACTAGTAAATCATATTTACCTTATTGATTCTTTTCTGTTTTCTTTGTAGCCAGATATTTTGGGCAATTACGCATCCAATGCCCAACCTCTCCACAATGGAAACATTTTCCCTTGAGCGTTTTGTTTTTGTTTTTCTTCGCAACGGTTTTCTTTTTCCCTTTTCTTTTCTTCTTCATTTGAACAGTTTTATCCTTAGAAAAAGAAGGACCAACTTTCTTATCATCAATGGATTTTGTACCAGACGTGGACTCTTTGTAGAAACTTTTCGGTTTGAAAATAACATTTATTTCTTTTTCCTTGAGTTTCATCATCGATTTATAAGTTTGCAATTCATTCAAAAATGTCGTTAAGTTATGTGATTTTGTTCATGATAACATTTGTCCTGAATGATAGATAGCTCTCTAGAAGAGATTCCAGTATCATGCTCACTTGACTTGTTTCGTCTATCATAGCCCCGTGAGCCTCTGCAATGATAAAATGTACCATCATGTCGAGAATTTGTTCTCTTACGTGGGTCCCATCCTTCATACGTGTCACATACACATATTTGATGGCTTCATATCTAATAGACGATGACAGTTGCCCGAAAATCTATTGTAATAATGTCGTGATTTCACGAGCTGTGGGCATGACTTCATGTTTCTTGTTGAGTACATCAGATATACTCGCCAAGATATAGGCCCGAGCTTTTTCGTTCGCCCTCAACCACCTATCATAGAAATCCCGAAGATTTTGGGTCGACGTTGAACTAGGAACTACATGACGCTCCTTCATTAACACTAACCTTAAATCATCTACTACTAATATTCTATTGATATTCGATTTCCAATTTGAGTAACCCTCTCCATTAAATTTGCACTAGAAGAAATTTGGGACCGACATTAAAAATAGTGTTATTAAAGCCCTTGTCGGTTGCCTTTAATGTCAGTTTTAAACCGACATTAAAGGGCTTCATTAACACCAATAACACAGCCTTTAATGTCGGTTGCAACCGACATTAAAGGTCTTTAGTGATTAAAGCCTGTCGGTTGCAATCGACACTAAAGGTCTTTAATGTCGGTTGCAACCGACATTAAAGGTCTTTAGTGATTAAAGCCTGTCGGTTGCAATCGACACTAAAGGTCTTTAATGTCGGTTGCAACCGACATTAAAGGTCTTTAGTGATTAAAGCCTGTCGGTTGCAATCGACACTAAAGGTCTTTAATGTCGGTTGCAACCGACATTAAAGCCAGTTTTTTTTTTTTTAATTCCTAACCGACATTGAAATCCGAATCTGTCCGTTGTTTTTAAATTCCATTGTCGAATCCATTTTTTTGTCAAATAAGTTAAAAATGACATTATATGTCTCGTGTTGAGTTAGGAAATGTCCGTCATTATTTTATATTAAAAATTATAAAAAAATTTACATGGCGAGCCCATCAATATTTGTCTTCCACCTATGAATTTATCCACAAACAAGAATCAATATTTCCAATCCATTATATATACTCATCAATATTTGTCTTCCACCCATGAATTTATCCACCAAAATTTGCAAAACAATACCAGAACCAGACTTTCATAGAATACAGCTTACACTAAAGTCATCATTTCTCTCATTCACAAATATCAATTAGTACTAATTTCATGAATAAACAAGAATCACAATACCAGAATCAGAATACAAGAACCGGACTTTCATAGAATATAGCTTACACCAAAGGCATCATTTTTCTATTTCACAAATATCAATTAGTACTAATTCCATGAATAAACAAGAATCACAATACCAGAACCAGACTTTCATGGAATACAACTTACACCAAAGCCATCATTTCACTCATTCACAAATATCCATTAGTACTAATTCCATGAATAAACAAGAATCACAATACCAGAATCACAATACCATGAATACAACTTCCAATAATAAACAGATCATGTCTTCCACCTATGAATTTATCCACAAACAAGAATCATAATACCAGAGCCAGACTTTCATAGAATACTTACACCAAGCCATGATTTCTCTCATTCACAAATATCATATTATTACTAATTCCATTCACAAAGATCATAATTAGATAAATTTACATTCATTCTAAGTTACCATTTACATTCTATTGAAACAAAAAATAAAAAAAACATCCTTACACAAAACTTGCCCATTGGGTCCGAATTACGTCGATCTCTCCTTGCGTATATGCATCTTTTGTAATGAACTACAAAAAGGGAAAAAAAAAAATTCAACATAAGTTTACATCCATTTATTAAATTAAAGCTAGTACTATATAAAAAAATAAATAATTTATGTATGAGGCTAGTAATGAGAGTAGTAGGATTATGCACTATTTTGTATATTTACTTTTGCACATAGTACCCGCATCCTACATAATCTAATTGATGAGGGCATTGCATATAAAAAAGTTGAAAACAATTGTTAAATTTTTATAAAGAAGTCGAATGAACATAAATTGTTAAAAAATGAATACAAATTTACATTTACAAGTTTCCATTTTGGAGAAGACCGATAGTGTAGGAGATCGTGCTTGGCTTGCCATGTTTTCAATCCACTAAATAGTTTAAAAATATTAGTTAAACATAAATACTTCAATTAAGAACTAAGAAATTTCAATTACATTTACATAGTTATAACTCCATGAAAATCCTCTTGAACCTTACTTCGAAGAGAGTCCAAAATATAAATACAATTTTCTTGTAGATTGATTACAATCAATATCCAATGATAACTATAATAAGCAACAATTTTGAAATATTAGTACGTGTATAATGCAAATTAAAAATAACTTAAGAACTTGTATCTACTTACCATGTGTTATATGGAATGAGGACTAATTAGTCTAAATTAGCAAATTCTAGTTGATTGGCTAAATTTCTGGATCAGATATCTTGAGACTTCATGTGTGGCGATATTCTTACTTGATCAATTATAAAAAACTTCTTCGTAATATCACAACCACATTCATCCCAAAGATATCTAAACAAAGTAAAAGTTTTTATTTATCAACATGAAACAAAGTATACATGAATGAATCTAGATGAATAATACTTACGCATGAACTTATATGTATGTAAATCTAGATGAGTATACATTTCGGTGAGAACATCTTCACCTTCATGAACTTCAGCCAATTTATCCTGTAAAACATATTACAATTTTCACACAATATCTATATCATCTTAAACTTATATATATGTCATCTTAAATTTTGCATAATATATACTTACAATCCGATTGGCACATTCTCGAGTAACTTCATCAAAGTATTCATTATTCTTTCCTTTTCTTGCTTCTTTCCATAAAGTCGCCCGATAAGAAGGGTCATTCGAAATAGCTCAAGACGCAAAGAGGTGGTTATGGAGGTATTAAAGAATCCAAGTTGATACATTTGATGAGAGATGATGATACAACATCCACATACATTAGACATGATGTGAGAGTCGATGGGTTGATAAATAATGTATTAATACGTCTCATTTACTATGGTTATATGTATTTAAATATTAAGATTATATGTTTTGTTTGTTTTTTGTTGGTTGTGTTTTGTTGTTTTTTTGTTTTTTTTTGGTTTTTGTGTTTTTTTTTTTGTTTTGTTTTTTTTTTTTTTTTTTTTTTTTTTTTTTTTTGAGATTGACACTGGAAACTTCAACAATCAGCGCTGCAGGAGGATGATAAAATATATCCCACAAAAAGTCATAGAAATAAGTAACCACGTGCCCAACTACAATATCTGAGTAGGCATAAATAAGGACATCTGGGCAACGGTTGACCATCGATCTATAATGAACATGGACAGCGTTTGGATATAGACAAAGAAGATGCAGAGTTATATAGGGAGTTTGTGTCGACAAAAATTCCTATACGTATGATCTTGGAAAAAAAGTTGACCAACCATTAAAGCAAATTTTTATGTGTGAGTAGTACGGTATGTTTTCTAAACTTTTAATTCGTGCATAGTACATTTATTAGTTTATGTTTAACTACTTTTTCATGGTGCAAACTGTCAGTTCAATGTGATCTAAGTCCAAACATTTGTATACAATGTCTCACTAGGAAGTTTAGACTTTCAAGACACATTGACTCAAAAGTTCATACTTCACTTCAAGATGAACCATCGTCTTGCATTTCCACCCGACAATATTCTCATATAGAGCAAGATCATTGGATATCGTTGTCAATGAACGATTGAGTGAAGAATGGGAAGATAAGTCATCACAATAATTACATGTCAACGTATCATTGTTTGATAGGTAACTTCAACTAGATTGTTGACAGAAATCAGTCCGGTTCAAAAAGAAGACGTGCAAATGTGTATAAACCACCACATTTCTCGGAAGGGCTATGCGAATCTTACCCAAGACTTAGTGAGTTATTCGAACTTAAATAAATTTTAGATCATTGATGTTTAGCTAATTAAATAGTATGGTTCATGTAGAACCTATT